>NW_018403566.1:159379-180994 GCF_002113885.1 Mizuhopecten yessoensis | reverse complement strand
TTCCTGTGTAAAGCTGAGCCACACCTGTGTGCTGGTCACCATGCAGTGTCACCTATCTCTCACCTGTATTGATAAGCCCCCAGGGTCCCAGTCCCCACACAGGTGACACCCTGTGTATTATAATTACCTGGATAGACATACAGGAACCATGTATTACAGGTAACATGATGTAATAATGCTATAAAGTTTGTATTTGTGTAAAAAAAAGAAGATAATTTTTAGGGGGGATGAATATTTTATGGGGGGGATGAGTATTTAATGCATTAAATATTCATCCGGATGAGTATTTTATGCATAAAATATCCATCCGGATGAGTATTTCACGGGGATGGAAATTTTATAGGACACCGGGACGAACCCCTCAACCACCTTATATAAGAGCACTAGACGGAGGCTTTTCCTTCTGCATTCTAGTGTCTGCAGCTCAAGATATTGTGCCATCTTGTTTATGCATCCTGTCTTTCTGGTCTTGTAGTCTGATTGATGAAACGTATCGCTCGGCGCTGGATGCGTTCTAGTTTGTCCTTGTCTGATTTTTGGTATGGATCCCATATAGTGGCACCGTATTCCATTACAGATCTTACCATTGAGGTATATGCTGTTTTCTTACATTCCAAAGTGCAGTGTTTAAGATTCCTGCGTAGGAAGGCCAGAGTTGATGGTGATTTCTTGGCTACTTTGCTTATGTGTGTGGTCCATTTTAGGTCTGATGATATTGTAAACCAAGATAGGGATTGTCTTGTACTTGCTCTAAGATGTGGTTGTTGAGGGTGTCGAATTTTGATGTTTTCTTGCTCATGCTCATTATAAATCATTTCTTGGCATTGAAATGCATTCCCCATCTTTTGGCCCATTCCTCCAGGTTTTCTAGATTTTTTTGTAGAAGTGTGTGGTCTTTAAAAGTGTTTATGGTGCGGTAGAGTAGGCAGTCGTCGGCGAAAAGTCGAACTTTAGATGTTACGGAGTCCGGTAGATCGTTGATGTGGCAGATGAACATGAGGGGTCCGAGCACTGTGCCCTTGGGGACTGTTGAGTCCACTTTCACTTTCTCCGATTTCATTCCTTCTACGATCGTCCTTATTGTTCTTTGTGTAAGGAAGTTGGTGAGCCATTTGTGTATGTTGTTTTTGACTCCATATTGATGCAGTTTGTTTAGTAGTTTGGTGTGTGGCACGGTGTCAAAGGCCTTTGAGAAGTCTAAGATGGCTATATCAATTTGGTTGCCTTGTTCATATTCTTTGACGAAGTCGTTCAGCGTGGTTAATAGTTGAGTTTCACACGAGTATCCTGACCTGAAGCCGTGGTTTAATGATGTGAGTATCTCATTTCTCTCTAAGTGTTTTAGTATGTGTCTGCATATGATGTGCTCTAATAGTGCTGGACACTGATGTTAGTGAGACCGGTCTATTGTTTTCGGCTTGGTGTTTGTCCCCCTTCTTGTAGATGCTTGTGACATTTGCGTCTCCCCAATCTTTTGGTAGTTGGCCAGTGTCTACAGATAGTTGGAAGATGATCGTGAGACTTGGTTCTAGATGGTTTGCACACTCCTTCAGTATTTTGTTTGGGACGTTGTCCGGTCCCGATGCTTTGTTTGGGTTTACTTTGTTGAGCAGTTTCTTCACTCCCTCCATATGAATTTTCAGTGGTGGAATCTCGTGTTTTGCAGTTTTACTTGTTGTTGGTTGTGGGCCAGGTTCTTCTTTTGTGAATACTGATTTGTATTGGTTTATCAGTATCTGAGCTTTTTGTTTGCTGTCGCTGATTAGCTTGTTTCCTGATTTTAGTGGCGCTATTCCAAAGGAGTCCTGTTTCTTTGACTTCACGTACTGCCAGATTGGTTTAGTATTATTTTTAGAAAGGCCCTCTAGAATGTTATTGTTGACATAATTCCATTCGGCTTGCCTAAAGTGACGTTTGCAGTCCTTTTGGAAATGCCTGTAATTGGTCCATTTAAAAAAAAAAAGAATTGGTCTGTTTGTAAAGTCTCGCCTTTTTCTTTAGTAATTTTCTTTCTTTGTGTCTTATCCGCGGTACTGAGTATTTTGTCTTTGTTTCTCTTGAGGGGATGCAGTCATCAATGTGTTCTTGTAATTTGGCTTTGAAGGTGTTCCACAGGTCTTGAATGCTCATGCTTTTCTCATGCATTTCCTTAATGGTACTTGCCAGCTTGTCTAAGGCATTATTTAATTTGGTCCAATCAGCTCTTGAGTAAATGTAGCACTTTCTAGCTGGTGTCGGTTGGTAATAAGGCCGTGTTTTCATATATGTTATGACGATGTCGTGGTTTTATATTCCTGGTACATTTATGGATGTATTTATGAGGGATGCGTTTGTTGTGAAGACGAGATATAGTATGTTATCTTCTCTCGTGGGTTGGTTGTGTATTTGTGTTAGGCTATGTACATGTCCTTGTTGTTGATTGTTTTTGCCCATTCTATCTCACAGTCTGTTATGAATTCCGGTTTTTCCTCGGAGATGATGTTTTTGTCGACTAGTATAAATACACCTCCTCCTAGTGTTCCTCTATCATTTCTGTATGTCTGGTATCCCGGTGGAAAAAAAATCACTGGATTTGATGGCGTCATCAGTTGGGTTTGTGCCTGGCTTTATTCCCTTTAGCCAGGATTCTGTCCAACAAATTACATCAGGCTTGAGGTATTCTATGGCTGCTGTTAGTTCTTGAGTTTTATCTTTGATACTTCTTCAATTGACTGTCATGATACGTAGGTTTGTCTTCTTTGGGGTATCACATGGGTTGTCCCCTTTGGGGTATCACATGGGCTGTTCCCTTTGGGGTATCACATGGGTTATCCCCTTTGGGGTATCACAGGGGTTGTCCCCTTTGGGGTATCACATGGGTTGTCCCCTGTTGATTTTTGAGACTTTTTGCTACTTGACCTTCTACTGTTTGTTTTTGTTGTATTAGTTCTTACTTTAGGACTGCTGGTCTTAATTGCGCTAAATACGCCAGCTCTTATGGATTCCATACTGCTATCCAGCATGGAAAGTGGTTCGTAAACATTACTCATGTTAATTTCATAGCTGTGAAAGGTAAAACATGCTATATTAATACTTTCACATTTACAGCATAGCCACTGCACGTTTGATCTTTCCAATAGTTCGTAGTCTTGGGTGCAGAGTTCTATACACGAATGGTGGTACCCTATATCACATCCATCACAGCATATTCCCTTGCAGTTCCATGTGACTGGGTGGTCACATAGGCCACATGGATAAATACTGTTTTGTTTCCCTCTAGGTCCAGGGTTTGTTTCGATACCTCCTGAGAGTAGTCATGCAATCATACATAGCCCTTCGTTCTTGGTACATTTGAAGGGTAAACTTATAGGTATTCTGCCCGAGCTGTGTTGTTTCCCATTTAGGCATTGGTGCATCTGTTGTTGGTGTTCCCACGAGTTGGTTTTCGTGTAAATATTTACCAGTGCAAGGACAAGGGTAAGAAAAGTCAGGGTCATTATGGCTGGTATAGCACGGTAGCCCACACTGACCAGTACAGTGTAGCACGGATAAGCCCACGCTGACTGTTGTCAACCCTGCTTTCTACCTTTCCATGTGGTGAAAAGTTCAATGCTACGGGAGATGGTTTTCCCAACAATCCTGTTTTATTTGCTCGGTTATCTTCTGTAGCCAGACTTTCCCTAGTAGGTTAGCAGGGTGGACTCCATCTGCATACAGGTAGAAGTTATAATACTTCCTGGTCTTAAGTCTCCTGTCTTTGCCACATCGATATTTAGATGAAGCACTTAAGTCTGGTGAGAATGTTGGGGAGAGACTTTCAAGGCTGCTGTTTAGTTGTCTGATTTTATTATTGATATTGAAGATTTGGTCCTGCAAGATTTTGTCTTGGCTGGAGAATAGGTTGGGGTTTTCATGGCCTTTGGTTCCATTTGCTGATTGAATATATTGGTATCTCAAGTATGGTGATCTTCGATCCAGGATCATTTTGAACTGTCTGTACTATTTCTTTGGGGCTATTATATATTTCATTGACTTCGTCGTCCGTTTCTGATCTCAGTATCATGAACCTGTTATCCTTCGTTGCAAGGTCACATGTACCTAACCACACGTATAGCCATATGTCACCATGTTGGGTGATTTTCTTTGCGATGATGGATTTTAGCCAACGGGCACTGTCTTCTGTTTTTACTCCACTTTTTGACCACCACTGTATCATTTTTTCCGTTTCATCTATGGCAAAACTTTGTAGCCTTTTCCCCGTACTATCCCCGTAGGGGGTGGTGATTTTTTGTCAGGAATTTTCTTAGTTTGTTCTCGGACATTTAAACTATATTTGAAACTAATGAAGATGGCGGCTGCCAGGTTCGTCATTGTAAGGTGGTATGTTGGGGCTGGTTTTCGGACTTACCGACCGTTAATAATCTACATTTTCTGGAATTTTGATATCACAGTTCACTAATATACATCTGTGCCTGTCAAATTTGGTCCAGATGGTGGGTTTGTTCGATAATTTGTTGATTTTGTACTTCGGTGTCCTCTCGGTTGTTAAACACGACTTCCTCTATCCGCGCATGCAAAACAGGCGCCGTCACAAGCTAAAAGTAAGTTCCGATTTCTTTCAGGAATATAATTGTTTATATTTACATTTAGATTTGCCGCGAATTTTGATTTGTGAATTGTACAGTATTTTGTCAATATGTCATTTCGCATACGCGTGGCTAATGTGTCGGACCTGGCGAGATGTTGACCAGGAATCGGTCCTAAAAAAGCTCAGACATAAGTTGAGTTGCGGGAAAGGGTCGGACCAATTACACAAGGAATACTCGCGTATGTGTTACGGAAAACACCGGACAGGGAGTATCTCCGTTCCATTGACTTCACTGTACCCGATATTGGTAACACAGGAGAACAAAGTGAAGGCGGATCAATTTTGGACAAGCTTGTCAACACCACCATCAAAACAGACCACAAATCCTGCTGTGATAATGAACATGAAGACAGACAGGTCATAATTTACAGATGTGTGGCCTAGTATCCCAGAACATTCCGTTCCACAACAGGATTGGTCCGTCAAAATGTCACACGTACCAACTGACCGAAGGGACAGTGGTCACTTGGCAAGATCAAGGTCACCGACAGTGTCAAAGTCAGAAAAAAATAACAAAGTGGGCGTGAGAGAATGCGGTAATGTGTCCGGGGATGATCATGCAGATCATGATGATTCTGATAGCTCATAGACCTCCTCATCTGAATCATGCAGTGATTCACTACAGTCTGATAAAGGACCAATCAGAAATCAGGACTCGACGCGATCTCAAGAAAGGAGGCTTGTGAGGTTAGAGGTGTCAAAATCACCTCGGGGTTCTACAAAAGCACCACCAAACACTCCTTCTCCAGAAAGGCTGCGACAACAACTGTTGGACCACCATAAATATCAGCTTGAGACAATTTCAGAAATCTGAGCAAAACCCCCCAAGGTAGAATATTAATGAGCCGTCTAGGCCATGTAAGACGACAAATGCTATTGAGCCTTCTGGGCCACAAGCAAAATGTAAAATATTTGGACGGAGGAACAGAAAGTCGGGGAGGTTTTCAAATAGTCGTTCAAGGTCAAGGTCAACATCTAATGAGGACAGCCATGGACAATCTCAACGGAGGTCAAAACCGGGTCATCGATCGAGAGTGCATCGACATAATTCCAGGTAATCATCGCCAAGACGTGGGTATTTGGCCTCAAGATCAACGTCAAGGTCAAAAGGACATGTGGAGTTTAATTGTGGGGGTCGGTCAAGGATAAGTGAGTGTTCGTCATCTCGTCATCTTCCAGTACCAAGGAGACGCCAAGAACCTCCTGACATGACCAAACAATTGGCTCCAGACCAAAGTGGCTTCTTGCCCAGTTTCCAGGAAGGAGGAGAAGTGTTATCCGGTCCAAGAGAAACCACATCAGACTTCACATCACCGGAAGAGAGAAGAGAGATGGGTATCGCTTTCTAAGCGGCCTCCAGCAGATTCGGAGGCTTCTGACCGGGAATCAAGTTCAATTCGTCGGCAAACCCAAGAACAAGTGGGGAAGTGAGAGGGTGGACCTGTGAGGGTAGCGACCGGAAGAGACAGCGAAAGGAGACGGAGAAGCTCTGCTGGGTACCGGAATGTAAAGCTCCCAACGTGTATGTCAAAGCGCACGCATTTAGGTACCACATTCCGGGCATTTTTGATGAGAAGCTACCATCTGACGACCAGAAAGTACTGGTGCTGCGAAGGAGGGCTCTTCGACAAGTTGGCACGTGGCTTATGGCCCGGCCAGGGACTTGGGATGACCTTATCACCTTTGTCGGAATGCAGCATATGATGTCAAGAGCGGATTATACACAAGTCAGTGACATTCACACCAAAGCAATAGCCGCTATGTGTAAGTTTATGGATTGGCCAGTCCCTGAGAATTCCCGGCTTGATCCAATTAATTCTCCCGCAGTCCTTTTGCACTCGAGGGCCATTCTCCTGATGTATGCGCGCTTGGAACCAGAGGATCGGGAGTATTGGAAGAGGTCCTTCCCTGCTCCGCCAAGCATGCTGAAGGTGTTGGAATTACCAGTCGCATTTGATGCTCACTTCCATCAAGACCGTACCATCAAGGCAATGGGCCTGCACCAGGGGGCAACAATTAACGATGTTCTGGATGGAACCGCTGTGGAAAGTGGGAAGGAAGTGGAGTTGGCTGGGACTTGTGTGTCCTTTTGCGATCCTCCGACATATCCAACTGGGCGGAGTCTTCTTGACTTTTCCAACTAAACAGCATTTCCGACATCGGGAGGAGGAAAATGAATGGTTCCGGAGATTGAAGGAGCTTCCATGGTTAGGCAGGGTGACGGCGATTGGGGAAGTAGGGTTGGATCACACTGAGCCACGAGGGCGCTGGCCAGATCAGCTGGATCGACTGGAGCGAGTACTAAGATTAGTGCGGGGACAACACACATTAGTGCAGCATTGTAAGGGAATGCCAGGTGATACCGGGACAGAGGTCTACACGTTACTATGGCACCTTGTAAGGAACGAAGTACCTGCCTTGGAGACGAGTATGTCCTTAACCAGTGGTCAGCAGCGTTTCCCAACCTGTACATGGGATTTACCCGCATGGTCAAGTTCTTCTCCGGCCCACGGATCCGTGCCCTGGAGGCAGTTGCGGCGGACAAGATTGTGTTTCAGACAGATGCGCCATATTTTGTGGGAGCAGGTCAAAGGTGGTCTGCTCCAAATCAACTTTATTCCGTGGTGGAAATCATCGCTCCAAATCAACAGGTTAGGGTGGAGGTTCTTCTGAAGGGATCAGCGGAGAAGGCCAGGAGACTGTTCTATCGACAGTGAGCTGTCACCTGAAGGATACAACCTTGGACCTTATATGTCGAGATGCTTGGTCCATGATGAAACGACAGACATCGGAGCACATGGCTCAGGACACATTAAGGTGCGATAAAATCTGTTTGCTTAGCATTACAGTAGCTTCTGGCCCACTTAGGCATGCAATAATACCTTCCGAAGTACCTGCAGGTGAAGTATCCTACTGGGGACTAACTCCTTTATCATAAAGTTGGAAGGAGTGTAGTGAATTTATCCTGGGGGGTCAACTTTACCGGGGTAAGTATTTGCCACTAGAGAGTGAGGGGTGTATGTATTGCCGGGAGTAGCGCATGCGCAGTGTGTGACAACAGAGCTGAACGAGCGAGAAGGCCAGTCTGTGTGTTATTGGGATATCTGCACAAAGTTCACTAAGAGACCGTATAGCATAGTATAGAAGTGTAGTATAAGTAAACAGCAGCCACTTCAGTTATTAATAGATCAGAGGCTAAACAATCACCGTTTTAAACATATCTGTGGGAATAAAAAAAAATGTTTCAAATAGTATCTTATTTACGTGAACATTTCAAACATATGCGTTACGGTTTGAAGTGTTTCTGCCTTAAAACGGGTTTAACAATTCAAGTTATCGACGTTTTTGATGAATCAGGTTTCGCAATAAATAAATTTGCGGTTTGAAAATCGCGGGCTTCAAAATTTGCCACATTCTGTTTTGTTGAAAAGGCCGGCCCGGAAAAATTCACCGGGAAGCCTGCAATATACCGAACGCGAAAGAATATATCCGATATCAAATAATCAACAACAGTTTGGAATGAATTTTACCAGCTTTGACCTCATCACAGACAAGTTTCATGTGTGACTCAAAGGTCTACCAATTTTAATATGTGTTTGTCATTCTTTCAACAAGAAAACAACCGTCGGCTTCACGAAAGATAGGCCTGTGCAAGTCTAGTCACTAGCGACAATGCTGATGAGCTGCCTGAAATACATGTGTGGGTTAAAAGTAAGTATGCGTAGCCTACTTTGTCAGTTCGTGTCTGTGTCACAACATGACTCCCCCGTCCCCCATGGTGCGATTTTCTTCAAGTCAGTCGGTTCAATCACAGGGGTTCGTTACAAATGTCTGAAATACACATATACTGATATGGGTCACAGCACACATAATACTGTGACCCATATCAGTATAGCATATGGTGTATTTCAGACATTTGTAACGAACTGATCCCCTGTGGTTCAAGGTGGGAAATCGAGGGGGATTCGAGATTCATTAATATGTAATAAGGCGGCAGGCCAGTTGCTGGTAGTTTGTAGACTAATGTGTTAAGGAAAATACATTGCCATGCTTTTTAAATGCATAAAATGTATTTAGACGTGTTGAAAAAAGTTTCTTTTTAAAAACAAAAGATGACAAATGTCAAGCATTCCATTAGGTCCCCTTCACCTTGTACCTGGCATCTGCCACGGACGACACAATATATTAAAACAATCATTAGTCGTCAAAAAGGTACGTTATCGCAGCTACCTTTACCCGTACAATGTATTTTACCATTAACGTTATTATTTAACGTTTTCATCAGTTTTGTCTCTTCTACTTAATTAAAAACAACGAAACTTACAAAAGATGACAAACATCAAGCATTGCATTAAGTCCCCTTTACCTTAGTACTAATATTAATACCCGGCCTCCTCTGCCCCGGACGACACAATATATTAAAAAAAAAAATCTTGTCGTCAAAAATCTACGTTATCACAGCTACCTTTACCTGTACAATGTTCTACCCTTTAATTGTAACTGTATTAAATGAAGGTGTAAATTAGTCTTATTGTTTGTAAACAAATATCACAGTGATCATTTGTCTGGCCAGTTTTAGCCTTAACAAACCAGTGGCGTTTAAAGAATTACAGAACGTCCGCTTTTAGGATTGCTAAGTTTTTTGCATACATTACGGTGATCATTCAAAATTTGTCCGAAATAACTTATTTCCTTTATTGCCTTTCCATATGTTTTTGTTAACAAAAATCAGATGGCTGTGATATTAAAGCAATCTTGATAAAACGTTTTCATTAAAAGCCATTCTAGGCAAATAAATATCTAATTATGTGGCTTGACCCAAGAGTGCATCCATGATTGTGTTTAGCACACATGTTTTTTGTACGGTTGCAGGAATATCAAATGCATGTATTTCAATGTTATAAACCTGTACTAAGGCCTAAGGGGCGTGGCTGATGACCAAGAGACTAAATCCTAGGGGATCAGCACAACCAGCAGGCTATCATAAAAGCATGAATGTATTCGTCCTTTAATGCCAAGCCAGCACGAATATGGTCAAAGAGTTGAGGTCTCAATTTGTCCATGATTTGATCAAAACACTTAGTCCCCATGCCCATACATCTTAACTGTCTGTCCATGGTAATTGGGTGGGGAAATATAGGAGAGGTTTCATAAAATTGCTATATTTTGCTGTAACGGTTCTGTGTAAGAGGATCAATCAAATCAGTACATTATTTTAAAATGAGTAGCTTAAGCAATGTATATCAACAAAGGGACATAACTCCATAAATTTGGGAGCGAAAGTTCTCTGTCCTATATTTTCGAATACTCATGTCCCCTTATGATCAATGTAAGCATTATATGTACCAAGTATCATTGACATTGGTGAAATAGTGTTCTTAAGTAGTGCAAACAATGCTTTTAAAGGGGCATAACTTAATACATTTTGCATACTGTAATAACACACCCTTTATTTAAGTATTATGTGTACCAAGTATGATTAAAATTGGTGCAGTGTTTTAGGAGGAGGTACCAATTCATGTTCTTATTCATATTCATTTTGTCCACAGATAGATAGATGCATGGACAGACAACCTAACCACATTATAACCCCTCCCCCATATTATACATTTTGTGGCCTTGTAGGGAAACACAACTCACAAGGACCAAGCTCGAGTGAACATTTATGAGGGAAAAACAAAGTATCATTCATCATTCTTCCCTAATGCAAGAGTACTGAATAACTTTATTATATATACTAATATAGAAACAATAACACAACAGTGAAGATAAATCTGGCTACCGCACCATTGTTGGCTATTTCATCAACTTGTAACTCAAACTCAGATGTGGTACCTCTAGCAATTTTTTCGAGAAAAGTCTCCACGTTAGAGAAATATGCCTGAAGAAACACTAGATTATCTAGATTATCTGTAATTATTATACATAATTTATAAAAATCTACCCGTTTCCAAAGGGTCAACAGATGACCCATGGAGTCAGGATCTTACTTTCTGATAGCATCAAATTGATATCTCCTCATTATTTCAAGCAAATTTGAATTATTGCCTGTAGAGTTCAAAACAAGATATGCTTAAAAACATCACTTCCCTGTATAAACTTTAGTAAAACTATACCCCTTCCAATAGGATGACCTGGTGACTATGGGGCAATTTTGATAAAACACCTAGGGACCTTTCTGTCCATGAACAGTTCACCTGAATCTGAAGAAGATTTTTGAAATATTGGTCAATTTTCCCTTTAAAGCCCTATATATCCTAGCCCCTGGGGTAGCGGCAGGGACCCCAATTTTACAAACTGATACCCTCTTTCACAAAGAAAGATTCTTATAAAGTCTGAAAAGAAAAGCAAACCTTGTGGGACTTAAATGAAAACATTATAATAAAAATGGAATGAACAAAATATAATAAAAAGCAGTTTTCTAAGTGTAAAATTCTGCATGGCTAGTCCAGGATTTGAACCCAGTGGACTGGCACTATATATTAAGCAGACTGAGCTGATTAAGCTGCATGATCATTGGAACTGTCCCGGCCCAAATGTGATAAATTTATGTATCCAAAACAAAATTAAGGGGAGGTTAATGTATATATAAATACCAATACTTTAGCTACATTTATATATACCCACAACAAAAAGAATGGAATGTTATCGAAATATATATATACTTTAAATAACTGTCCAATATCCAAAGAAGAATTCAGTTAAATAAATCAGTCTTAGAATTTAAATATAAACACCATATACACACCATTATGATTGCCTATGGGTCTTAACCATTAAGTTTGAACACTGAACCACTTTAATCAAATTGCTCCTATGCTAGAAGGCCACTCAGCCATGTGGAGTTTTTGTGGGGATTTTGGCCCCTCTATTTGTACAATTTTGAATTCCCACTTCCTCACAATGCTTCCAGGCAAATATGGATGCTATCCCATTATCCTTTTCATAGTTTTACAAGAGAAGATATTCAAAGCAATATGGCAATATTAACCCCCTTTTTGCCCCTACACTCAATCCCCTGGGTGTTTAGCTGCACTATTTCTTCTATTTTTGTGAATCAATGTTCTAAAAACAAATGACTGTGTACTTAGAAATTATCATGCTCTTTACAGGCTTTGCAATGGTGCAATTGCTAAATGCAGTGATCATAATCTATCAATTGACTGTATCAAGCCTGTCATGTTGTATGGTTTCGAAGTCTGGGGGTTTTGTGATTACAAACTTTTAGAATGTTTATATTTGAAATTCTGTAAACATATATTCTTCTAGTGAACATCGACACCCAATTTCATGATTTATGGAGAACTAGGAAGATTTCCTCTGAGTATAAATAATATAAATAAGTTCGAATGATTGAATTTTGGGCGAAATTGTTAGAACCAATACCTAATAAGTTAAGTAATAATACTTAATGGACTAATTGTATGAAAAATATCCTTGATTAATGTAATTTAATACATATATTTGAAAGTCAAAAATGTCATAGTTCCCAATGGTTGAAAAATACAGTTTTCCATACACTCAAAGATAAATTCATTAATAATTGGAGAAGCGATGTTTTCAATTCACCTAAAGGGACCAATTACAGATTTTTTTAAATGACTTTGTGTTAGAAAAATACCTGCTAGATCTCCCTCCAAGACTAGCAAATTTAGAATTTGTAATGCTAATTTTCCGATTGAATGTGGTAGATGGAATAACATACCAAGAGAAATTAGATAGAAAATGTATTCTTTGCGACCTGAATGAAATTGGAGACGAATATCATTATTTGTTTAAATGTACTGATCACCAGATACTGCAAAACAGAAGAAAATGTATGTCGAGATATTAATTTGAAAATCCTAGTACTTTCAAGTTCAACACATTATTTCATTATGTCAATAATGAAGAATTAATTTCACTTATAAAATGCCTTAAGCACATAATTGAGCGAATTAACACTGTCTATTAACACTGTCTATTAACACCATGATTTATATGTAAATTGTTCTCTCTCTATATATATATATAAAGAGAATAAAAACAAATTTTCTAGATCGTCCGCTAGGCCTCTCTGAATTCTAGGGCTTCTTCAGGCGGATTATATATATATATATATATATATATGTAAAATCTCTACACTGTAACCAGTTTGCGAGAATAAAAACTTGTCATTGTCATTATTGTTTGTCTGTGTATACTATCTACTAACTGTGATTGCTCATAGGGTCCTGTCACTCCAGCATAGTGACCTTATATCATTGAAATGGTTGAAATGTGTGTCCTATAAAGAAAACGCCTACTGGCAATCCGTAGACAACTACCAAAGTTTCCCCCAGGTCTGTTACCACCCAGGAATACAATCATGCTAGCCCTTTCATACATGGCGGAGATATACAACCTAGTAATTAGTGAACTATAGTTTGAAGATTGTTTCGAAAAAACAAATACAAGCCCAACTTATGTTTCAAAGTAAACATTGACATTTTTTACTAGCCTGGGGCATTGGGCATGGTAATTTAGGCAAACATGTAGATGTTCATGATCCTAAAAAGTACATTGTTTTATTATTTTTTCAGTCTCTGAAGGGTTCTCGAAGGAATATAGGTTTGCACTTCGTCTGTCTGTCCGTCCGTCCGAGAAGTTTGTCAGGGACATATCTTCTATGCTAGTTCACCTGGAGTAACTAGATTTGATGTCCAAGACCATTTTGAAATGGAGGAGTGAAGTAGGTCACTATGACCTCACTTGACCTATATATATGCTTCCTGACTTAAGTGTAATGTTTGTGTATAGAAATTCGTACCGGTGGCCATGTGGGTCTATGGATTGCCTTGCAATACTTTACCTTGTTAATAAATATTTTCTATGCAAAGTAGATCCTTTTTCTTTCATTTTGTCTTTAGAAAATTTTGCCCTAAATGATCAGGCGATATATTGACAAGGGTGTTAAAATAATAGTAAAACCTTAGTTTCAACAAAAAGGCCTACATGGATTATCTGACAGGTTTTCTTAATTAAGATACATTTTTTTAAAAACTACCATTCATTTCATTTTCATGGAAGAATATTCAGCGAACGTATGTCCTGAGGAGGGATTCTGTTCGTTTAGTTACCTTAAAGTTCTTCGCTGGGGGCGCCGCAGACGCCCGAAATCTACACTATCATCACAAAGGTTACTGAACTATGTGCGCTCGCCAATAGGCAGTGCCTGTTTCATATTACATTTACATGTATTACACATGTCCAGTGATTTGTAAATCGATGTATGTGGAGTCAATCATGTTGCCAAAACCCCAAGCAATGCTTAGCCAACAGCGAAAATACTATTTGGAGATAAAGGCGGAACACATTCACGTCTCCAGATAAGACACCATCGTAAAGGACAGTCCATATGTCTTGAGTTTCAAAGGATGCCGGAGACAGTAATCATTACATTGAACCAATAAAGACAGTTGAAGAACCCTTTATGGTACAGATAAGGAATGTCATTAATGCCACAAGTTAAATTTCATTTCACAACCTTGTAAACAACCGTAAACTTCTCCTCGATCATATTACATCTTTGCTATTTCTAGACGTCGTAAGTTGGTTTAGAATCGAGGCAGCAATCTGCAACATGCGAAATTTCTGACGAGTTTGGACTGATTTGGAAGACCGGGCTAAGGTTATAGGTGGTACTAAATGTACTGCTGAAGATAAGTATCCTGGCTCACAAAACTATAACAAAATAACCTATGCTGTCCCTGAAAATGTTGTCCCTGATAGTAGATGCTGTAACATGGAAAGACGTGTGTCATGGTCAACGCCACAGGAAACATTTTTGTTATGATCGATAGATTATCAAGTTGTTTCAAAGATATGATGATAACTATAGATAATGTGGTGATGGTAAGAAGATTAATCCAAAGAAGAAATTATTAAGGACTTCTTTTTAACAAAATGATCGACAAATGTGAAACGGATTTGATGAACAGCCTCTTCTCGATGGTAATCAGCAATTTCAATGCAACCACTTACAAAAGTACAATTGGGACAGCCAACATCCATTTAGAAATGGACGAATATTTTATGATAGGGATTTTTTCATTTGAATTTTATGATGATTTTTTTTTCTGACAGAATGTTAATTTTCAAGATATGCATTTTCTCTGTGTGATAAAAAGGAGTTCGTTGTTTAGAATATATTTTTACAAATTGAAACACATCTAAATCAATGTTCATTTTAACGAACATAAAGTGTGGTGATATATAATTATGCCGTACAGTGCAGTCCTGCCAACATTGCAATGCGCGATTTTTTTCTCTCAAATAATTTCATTGCTTTCGTGACCTAATTTATTTATCAAAGACTTGTGTGCAAAATAACTCAATACACAACCATTGGGCGCACATTTCGCTTGGCTTTGCTTGACGATGCGGCGACATAAATAATTCCTTTGCATCGATGTACAAATCTTTGGACATGTACAATACATATTATTGCATACAAATATAATTCGATAATAAACATTGACCCTGAGTGAGGTCTTGCGTCGCTTATACCAGGAACCGCTGTCGCCCGCATACAGTACCCGTGACAGGCGTTAGTCATAGTTCCCATATAATCTGAGTGTGTATGTTTGTTTACCACCCGAACAACATGTTTGTGACGAGACCAACGAATGACATTTGTAAATGAACAAACCATTGCATTTTGAACGAAGAGACCGTTGAATAGCACTCGTGAATGAAGAGACAATAGACTAGCATATGTGAATGAACAAACCATTGAACAATATTTTGAACGAAGAGACCATTGAATAACACACATGAGTGAAGAGACCATTGAATGACATCTGTGAATGAAGGGACCATTGAATAACTTATGTGAATGAACGAAGGGACCAATGAATAGCATGTTTAAATGATCAAACCATTAAATAACATCTGTTGAATAGCATTTGTGAACGAAGAGACCATGGAATAACATCTGTGAATAATAAGACCATTGCATAACATCTGTGAATGAAGAGACCATTGAATAACATATGTGAATAAACAAACCATTGAATAACATCTGTGAATGAATGAACAAACCATTGAATAGCATCTGTAAATAAAGAGTCCATTGAATTACATCTGTGAATAAACAAACCCTTGAGTATCATCTGTGAATGAACAAAACATTTAATAACATCTGTGAATGAATGAACAAACCATTGAATAGCATCTGTGAATAAAAAGACAATGGAATATCATCTGTGAATAAACAAATTATTGAATAACATCTGAGAATGAACAAACAGTGCATCGAATAACATTTTGAACAAAGAGACCATTGAATACCACTTGTGAATAAAGAGACCATTGGATAACATCTGTGATTTGAGAGACCATCTGTGAATAAAGTCTGTGTCTTACCGACAGTAGGTTTCAGCTTACTGCGTTACTCGTGTCCATCCTACACTTTGATAAATGTTGTGTCGAGATAGCTATAATCTATCTCAAACAAATAGTATGTTCATAAGGTACACGCTACTTTTCATGCTAATCAGTTATCTACGTAAAGCTACGTGTAAATTCTTACAAGGATTAGAAGTGTTGTTTTTAATGGTATAGACGGTCAGTCCTGGTGACCCGACTGTGAGGGGTGTTGGTATGTGTCAGTCATGTGTGGGATATACACGGTCAGTCCTGGTGACCCGACTGAGGGGTGAAGGTATGTGTCAGTCCTGTGTGGGGTATACACGGTCAGTCCTGGTGACCCGACTGTGAGGGGTGTTGGTATGTGACAGTCATGTGTGGGATATACACGGTCAGTCCTGGTGCCCCGACTGTGAGGTGTGTTGATATGAGTCAGTCCTGTGTGGGGTATATACGGTCAGTTCTGGTGACCCGACTGTGAGGGGTGTTGGTATGTGGCAGTCCTTTGTGGGTTATAGACAGTCAGTCCTGGTCACCCGACTGTGAGGTGTGTTGGTATGTGTCAGTCTTGTGTGGGGTATATACGGTCAGTCCTGGTGGCCCGACTGTGAGGGGTGTTGGTATATGTCAGGCCTGTGTGGGGTATATACGGTCAGTCCTGTTGACCCGACTGTGAGGTGTGTTGGTATGTGTCAGTCTTGTGTGGGGTATATACGGTCAGTCCTGGTGGCCGGACTGTGAGGGGTGTTGGTATGTGTCAGTCATGTGGGGGATATACACGGTCAGTCCTGGTGACCCGACTGAGGGGTGAGGGGATGTGTCAGTCCTGTGTGGGGGATACACGGTCAGTCCTGGTGACCCGACTGAGGGGTGAGGGTATGTGTCAGTCCTGTGTGGGGTATACACGGTCAGTCCTGTTGACCCGACTGTGAGGTGTGTTGGTATGTGTCCGTCCTGTGTGGGGTATATACGGTCAGTCCTGGTGACCCGGCTGTGAGGTGTGTTAGTATGTGTCAGTCCTGTGTGGGGTATATACGGTCAGTCCTGATGACCCGACTGAGGGGTGTTGGTATGTGTCAGTCCTGTGTGGGGTATATACAGTCAGTCCTGGTGACCCGACTGTGAGGTGTGTTGGTATGTGTCAGTCCTGTGTGGGGTATACACGGTCAGTCCTGGTGACCCGACTGTGATGTGTTTTGGTATGTGTCAGTCCTGTGTGGGGGATATACAGTCAGTCCTGGTGACCCGACTGTGAGGTGTGTTGGTATGTGCAGTCCTGTGTGGGGTATATACGGTCAGTCCTGGCGACCCGAATGTGAGGTGTGTTGGTATGTGTCTGTCCTGGTGACCCGACTGTGAGGGGTGTTGGTATGTGCCAGTCCTGTGTGGGGTATATACGGTCAGTCCTGGTGACCCGACTGTGAGGTGTGTTGGTATGTGTCAGTCCTGTGTGGGGTATAGACGGTCAGTCCTAATGACCCGACTGTGAGGTGTGTTGGTATGTGTCAGTCCTGGTGACCCGACTGTGAGGTGTGTTGGTATGTGTCAGTCCTGTGTGGGTTATATACTGTCAGTCCTGGTGACCCGACTGTGAGGGGTGTTTGTATGTGTCAGTCCTGTGATGGTGTGGGGTTTATACAGTCAGTTCTGTGTGGGTTATACACAGTCAGTCCTCGTGAGCCGACTGAGAGGCGAAGGTATGTGTCAGTCCTGGGGACCCGACTGTGAGGTGTGTTGGGATGTGTCAGTCCTGGTGTCCCGTCTGAGAGGTGTTGGTATGTGTCAGACCTGTGTGGGTTATATACTGTCAGTCCTGGTGTCCCGTCTGAGAGGTGTTGGTATGTGTCAGTCCTGTGTGGGGTATACACGGTCAGACCCTGTGACCTGATTCAGAGGTGTTGGTATTTGTCAGTCCTGTGTGGGGTTTATACAGTCATTCCTGTGTGGGGTATAGACGGTCAGTCCTGGTGACCCGACTGTGAGGTGTGTTGGTATGTGTCAGTCCTGGTGACCCGACTGTGAGGTGTGTTAGTATGTGTCAGTCCTGTGTGGGGTATACACGGTCAGTCCTGGTGACCCGACTGAGGGGTGAAGGTATGTGTCAGTCCTGTGTGGGGTATATACGGTCAGTCCTGGTGACTCGCCTGTGAGGTGTGTTGGTATGTGCAGTCCTGTGTGGGGTATATACTGTCAGTCCTGGTGACCCGACTGAGGCGTGAAGGTATGTGTCAGTCCTGTGTAGGGGATATACAGTCAGTACTGGTGACCCGACTGTGATGTGTGTTGGTATGTGTCAGAGTTAGTATGTGTCAGTCCTGTGTTGGTTATATACGGTCAGTCCTGGTGACCCGACTGAGGGGTGTTGGTATGTGTCAGTCCTGGGTAGGGTATATACAGGCAGTCCTGGTGACCCGACTGTGGGGGGTGTTGGTATGTGTCAGTCCTGTGTGGGGGATACACGGTCAGTTCTGGTGACCCGACTGTGAGGGGTGTTAGTATGTGTCAGTCCTGTGTTGGGTATATACGGTCAGTCCTGGTGACTCGACTGTGAGGTGTGATGGTATGTGTCTGTCCTGGTGACCCGACTGTGATGTGTGTTGGTATGTGTCAGTCCTGTGTGGGGTATATACGGTCAGTTCTGGTGACCCGACTGTGAGGTGTGTTGGTATGTGTCAATTCTGTGTGGGGTATAGACAGTCAGACCCTGTGACCTGATTCAAAGGTGTTGGTATGTGTCAGCCCTGTGTGGGGTATATACGGTCAGTCCTGGTGACCCGACTGTGAGGTGTGTTGATATGTGTCAGTCCTGTGTGGGGTATATACGGTCAGTTCTGGTGACCCGACTGTGAGGTGTGTTGGTATGTGTCAGTCCTGTGGTGGGGTATAGACAGTCAGTTCTGTGTGGGTTATAGACAGTCAGTCCTCGTGAGCCGACTGAGAGGCGAAGGTATGTGTCAGTCCTGTGTGGGTTATATACTGTCAGTCCTGGTGACCCGATTCAGAGGTGATGGTATGTGTCAGTCCTGTGTTGGGTATACACGGTCAGTCCTGGTGACCCGACTGTGAGGGGTGTTGGTATGTGTCAGTCCTGTGTGGGGTATACACGGTCAGTCCTGGTGGCCCGACTGTGAGGTGTGTTGGTATGTGTCAGTCCTGTGGTGGGGTAATATACAATCAGACATTGTGACCTGATTGAGGGGTGTTGGTATGTGTCAGTCCTGTGTGGGGTATACACGGTCAGTCCTGGTGACCCGACTGTGAGGTGTGTTGGTATTTGTTAGTCCTGTGGTGGGGTATAGACAGTCAGTCCTTGTGACCCGACTGAGAGGTGTTGGTATGTGTCAGCCCTGTGTGGGGTAATATACAATCAGACCTTGTGACCTGATTGAGAGGTGTAGGTATGTGTCAGTCCTGTGTGGGGTATAGACAGTCAGTCCTGGTAACCTGACTGAGAATGAGATGCGTTGATATGTGTCAGCCCTTTGTTGGGTATAGACGGTCACTCCTGGTGACCCGACTGAGAGGTGTAGGTATGTGTCAGTCCTGTGTGGGGTATAGACAGTCAGACCTTGTGACCTGACTGAAAGGTGTAACTGTTAGGCACATGTTTGTCTTGTGTGGGGTATAGACAGCCAGTCCTGTGTGGGGTATAGACAGTCAGACCTTATGACCCGACTGAGAGGTGTTGATGGGTGTCAGTCCTGTGAGGGATATAGACGGTCAGTCCTGGTGACCCGACGAAGAGGTGATGGTATGTGTCAGTCCTGTGATGGATAAAGACGGTCAGTCATGTTGACATCAATAAGAACAATTTTCTCTTCCTTATGAAATAGTTTATAGCATAAATCACGAGTTGGTGTTTGATCAATTAGTGAAAGCACCCTGGTAGTGCTTGCACTGGCTGATCCAACACCATCTTGGCCCTCGACAGGTAGTTCTATCACTGGCTGATCCAACGCCATTTCGGCCCTCGAAAGGTAGTGCTATCACTGGTTGATGCAACGCTAACTCGGCCCTGGACAAGTAGTGATATCACTGGCTGATCCAACACCACCTCGGCCCTCGACAGGTAGTGCTACAACTGACTGGTCCAACACCACGTCGTGATTTATCTTTATACCACTTTTACGCCGAATGGCGAACTTTTGCGACCATAAAACTGAACAGTCTGCCATTAGAAGCCCAAATGAGGCAGAACGGTTGCCTAGGTCGTTCAAATGTCGAGGAGTGGTTGCTCAAAGGTGGTTCAAATGAGGCTAAAGTTAGGCACGAGCGTTTCTGTGGCTATGGAATGGATGCACAATGGTCGGTCAATGTCGCCTCGTTATAGATGCGTTCTGTTGCAAATTTTACCGTCAAACTGGGTGATGCTTCTGTCTCCATTGCGTCTACTTGGTCGCCGAAGATGGCATAGAGGAGGCACAGAGGAGGCTCAATGGATGCCCAAACATTGGTCAGGGTTGCCTAACTTTCTTTTAATTGCGTAGGTTGCCGTAGGCAACACAGGGGAAGTACAGGCGAAGTAGGTAAGTGGCGCAGTGGACGCACAGGTCGCTCGTATCTCGACATCTCTGGGGCAGTTCCATAGAAGCAGGATGTTCTGTATTTAGGCGACAATTGAGCGACCTGGCAATTTTTGGGTCGCTCATAGGTGTTACAAAGGTCGCAGCCATGTGGAAAGGGGGCTTTACTGAAAAACTGTATACAATATATTATGTACCTACGGTGAGCCCAAAACGTGGGTTGGGTACTATATGAATGGGACAGTGGAAATTTCTATGATAAGAGCTATTGCCTTTACCTGTAAAACTAACAACACACCTACCATGGCATAATCAGACTGGAAGATATTTTGTTTGTCCCTCAAAATACCTATAAGAGGCAGCAAGATTCAGTCACTGATGCGATCCTTAGTGATGTTTTTGGTAAGGAGAAGCAGGTGAAATAGTCTGAATAGCAGCTCGCCAAATTTAAAGCAAAGTTGAAATAGTCAGATGTTGTATTACATGGTTAGCCAGGGGTTATATTTATACGCAGTTAGACAAAATCCTGTCATTACTCCAGAAAAAGAAGGAATTTGAAGAGTATGCTATGATTCCACTATTGGGCTCGGCCCCTCTGCCGCCAGGGGGGTCAGATCCATCGTTGATACAAAATTAGTTCCCCTTCACACAAGGATGATTTAGACCAAATATGGACATAATCCTCCTACAGAAGAAGTCTTTTTAAAGAATTTGCTAAATTACCCCTATTGGGCCCCACCCATCAGGCCCCAGGGGATCCAGACCCACAATTTATACAAAATCGATTTACCTTCCCAATAGGATGCTACTGTTCAAATTTGGGCAACATACCTTCATCCCAATGGAAGAAAAGGGATTTTAAAGCTATTCCTCTATATCCCTTATTGGGTCCGCCTATTGGCCCCAGGGGTTTGAGGCCCACCATTTATAAAATATTGGTATTGGTTTCCCTTCACCGAAGGTTGCTTTATACCAAATTACCAAATTTGGACAAATCCTGTCATTCCTACAGCAGAAGAAGGATTTTGATGAATTTGCTATGTTTCCCCTCCTGGGCCCCGCCCCTCCACCCCCCCC
>NW_018403566.1:137992-155678 GCF_002113885.1 Mizuhopecten yessoensis | reverse complement strand
ATGTTTTATGAATAAACACGATGTTTTGGAAATATTTATCAAAAGAAATTTATACTATGTTGCGAATTACAATTTCGAGATAACCTTCTTTTATTTACGAACTTATGTCTTTGATGCTGAAATTGACAACTTTATAAAAATACATTTTCACTGAAATTATGAAATCTGTGTGTCGGAAAGGTGTAAAATTATTCTTCGGAGAAGAAAAAAACAGTAGTTGAGCTAGATAAGAAATTATACGGGGGCAGGCTCCTATGGAGAATTAACATTACTGGAAACAGGCCCTTTAGTCAAAATCTACTTGGCCGTTAAGGACGGACGGACGCTGCGGTATGGCATAAGCTCACCATGGTCCTATAAAATTAGCAACATCAACATTCACAAAGGATACATTTTGTGTACGTATTTTTGAACATCCCAGTTTGATCACAGATAATTCCACATGTTCAATGATTTTGTTTTTATTCAGGGGGTCCAATCTCAAATATCGAGATCAGGAAAAGATTTTCTTAGATTGAGTTTATACTAATATACATGTAATTACCGGTGATTAATGCTAAGATTTGAGGAGTTACTAAACAACAGAATTGTGCTATTATGTGTGTTTACATAGATTATATATTAAATTAAATATCCTTTCAACCACTCTCGATTCTCCAGGGGTTACGCTCTCTTTCGCTATCTGCACCCCTTCTGCACCCCTGGAATATGGCATAGCAAAATTGAAGGCACGCGGATAGATATTTGATTGGTCAATTAAAGGTATCTTAAAAACTGTTATAACACTTACCGTATTTTTTTCTACTCTTTCCAAATATGGCCTTACTTCGTGTTTACGTGATCTTTAGATAATGTTATGTTTAGTGTTGCCATTGGATTTCTATGCCGTGCTTTACTCAAACTTCGGGTACAAAAAAAGAGGATTTTGGAAATGCATATGGTACCCTCAGATACAGAAGTTGGGGTAAAATATTCAGCAAATCTGCAGCTCGCTCTCCTTTATTATACAGAGAACATTACTTGTTTTCTGACATGGACTTCATTTTGCGAAGGAAAGCCTCAAATGAAGAAATTTATTGAATTAATCCTTACTCTAATCAATCATTGTACGTTTACAATCATTTCCTCTCGGATGTGAAATCGTTCTTTCATCCTAGTTTTTAATATCGACATTTTTTTTCTTAATGGTCGAATGCAAGACAAACGTGTTTTAATCCTGCTACCCATTTTTATGAAATAATTCTTTTCCAACATATCAAAACTATTACAGACAATAAAATGCCGCTTACCTTGTTCTCTTGTCGGAGAAGCCGTCCTTAACAGGCCTATGCATATCAAGGCAGTTTTGGTTATCCACAGAACAAGGGGCGATAAGTGAATATTATTTCCAATCCGTATGGCTTTAACACTTTGGTCAGGTAAACTGTATTCAGATCTGTCCATGCATAATTGCGTGTAATAGTTCACAGGTAGTCCTAGTATCCGAGGTCGTAACTATTGCTCCAACGCTTTTGCATGCGTCGTAACTAAAGAAAGAGAAAATAAAACCGAGTTTAAATTTATATGTATTTACCTAATTAATTGACACTTATTACCATGTTACTTTGAAATCATAAAATTTTAATGATTTACCAATAAATACAACCAATGATACAATGGTATTTATGACAGTTCCATCCAGTTACGCTTTACTATTAACAATTAAATAAATAATATTTACTATTCTGTTGAACTGGCTTTTTATCTATCAAGTGAATGTTTTCATTCTGAAACTTTTCGGGTCTTTTGGACGTGACGTCTTATTATAACGAAAATGTCCGCATGACTTCCGATTGACATCTGCTGCCTGGCGGCATTGGTCACCATATGAATGTCCCATCGTTTGGTTTGAAATTAATTCCAAATCGCTGTCTTGATAACTTCCTCCGGAAGTTGATATTGATTATCTGAATGTTAAAATGCGATGAGCAGTCACAGTAGTTTTTGATATCCGAGTTAAGAACCACTTTCGGTAGGTATTAGCTGCCTTTGGTGCGACTATTGGCTGATTTAACAATCCAGAAGAGATTCGAATGACTCGTCGGCAAATGTCCTTGTACATATTTGCATATGCTCTTCTGATCACATCTGTCCTCCTGTTAGCTTTCGCCATACATTCTGATATTTGTTTGTTGAATTTCAAGTTCCTTTCAAACGTCACTCCCAAATCCTTTCTTCCTCAAATTGCTCCAAATTTGTTCTGGCTCATTTTCTTTCCTACTGTTGACTATTCCATTATTGTATGTACTGATTTACATTTACCAGCATTGCATTTCGATTGCCACTTTTCTGACCAGTTACCGAGTGTTTCTAGTAGAGTGCCTGCTCTACTGATCAACTTGGCATCGTCTGCAAATAATTTGATGATTGTTTTGACATATTCCCGTAGATCGTTTATAAAGATAAAGAATTAAATCGGTCCTAGGACTCTTCCTTGAGGTATTCCACTTTTTACTTCTTCTCAACTAGATATTTTTTCAATTTACCGCGACTCTTTGCTGTCTTCCTTCTAAAAACACTCTTATCCAGTTCAAAATGTTCCCTCTAATTCCATATCGTTCAAGTTTTGTTAACTGTCGTTGGTGAGGTGCTGTTTCAAATGTTTTTTCTTTTGAAATCTAAATACACAATGTCAACGGATTCCCCTCCGTCTACAATTTTAGTAATAATTTCCAGGACTTCCAATAGATGTGTTGTTGTAGATTTTCCTTTCCTAAATCCAAATTGATGTGCTTACAAAAGATTCCCTTCCTCTAAGTGCCTCATTAACTCATCCTTGATCCTTGATCATTTTTCCATGCATTTTCCAATCACTGAGGTAAGACTCACTGACCTGTAGTTTAAAAGGATCTAATAATGAAGCTTTTTCGTTTGTGTCTAAATCTTGCGTTTCCTTTATTATAGTGTCAGACATACATCCTGTAGAGCTTCCATAGATGTGTAGCTCTCAATTCCTATTGCTGTACTGGTCACCATATTTTTCCAGGCTATTTCTCCATAGTATACATATCCTACTATTATCAGATGTGATCCCAAGGTAGTGGTTCATTATTGCTCCTTTATATACTTCCAATTATAATTAAGTTTGTCATTGCTCCTTAGTTTGATTGAGAACCAAATACATGTTCCATGAAGCAAACTTTTCAGATATACAATGACTCATTTTTAAGTTTTAATGCACACGTTGACTACAATTCCATGTCTTACGCTGACACTTGTAGGCATTTTAATCTTCCTAGCCTCGTACATAGGCGGGCATTTTTAGACTGTGTATTTCTTTACAAATATGTTTTGATTGTCCATATTTAGTCAAGCAAATGTGTTTTTTAGTCCCTGGTCGTAATCTACGATCACTTCGTTTCAACCAGTTTTACTGCCAGAGAAGTAGAATAAGCGTTAGAAAGTATGGTATTTTAAACAGGATTCAATGTAATTTTAACTCTCTTGATTTTGCACCAGACTGTGATATGTTTCGTTCCTCTAGATCTCTCGCCGAGTTCAAAGTACGGTTAAAGAATATTTGCTATAAATAATTCCTTTTGTTTTACATATTAGTCTGTGTTACATCCATGTGTTATTCTGTAAGTGGACCCTTGGGTCTGTTGAATTGGAAATAAATAAAAACAACTCCGCTCGCTCTTTCTGTTGAGTTGTTAAACATACAGGATAATAGTTAGAGATTTCCGTTTTTCGGCATCTGTCTGTAAGAACTATTATGTCAGGTTCCTCTTCGTTTATGACCATTTCCAGTTCCTGCCTTTTATTAAGCAGACTATCTACATTGCTATATACAGTTCTTAGTGTACTTAAAATATACATATAAAAAGTTTAATTTACATCATAATTTTCTATGGTTTGGTTAAAACTTTCATCCTATTCATTTCCAGATCTACGTGCAATTCCACCTGTTGTTTTTCTCATTACCTTGGAGTAGAATGTGCAAGGAAGGTGATGCATTGGAGTCGTCGGACTTGTCGCTTTCCTCTAGACTATTTTCTTTGTCCCGCACGGACCCAATTCTACTTGTACTCCGACTGCTTCCGTCTATACTACCAGCTTCCAGTGTATTGGTTCTGTGGCTTCTGGCTGTTTCTCTGCTTCTCTACTGATTTGTTATCTTCTGAGCAACGTCCTGATATTTATTACCAGTTTTCTTTCTTATGATTCCATTTGATCTGGATGGATTGCTCACTTTAAGTATTGTTCCGGTTTTTTCTTGCAATTTTCTACTTTCTAGCAAGGGTGGGACATTCTTGTTGACTTCCTTGATTCTGGTGTCCTTTACTATTTCTCTACCTCTTACCATTACCTCTTCGACGTTTTCTTTCCTATAGCGTAGTTCTTCTCTAAGCTGTTAAAAACTTGCTCTTTTTTCTTTTGTGTAATAACTTCCAATTATTACTCTCTTCAGGTTTTCGCTATTAATGTCCATTATTGATTTATATATGTGAAAATTTATTTTTATTATACAGTATAACTGGTCTCTGAAATAATATTTGTGTTATGAACTGATTACTTAATAATTAATTTCGATTTTTAGCTCACCTGGCCCGAAAGGCCAAGTGAGCTTATGCCGTGGTGCGGCGTCCGTCGTCCGTCGTCAATATTTTACTTTAAACAACTTCTTCTTAATAACCAAAAGGCCTAGGGTGATGATATTTCGCCAGAAGCAAAGTCGGATAAAGGGCTACCAAGTTTGTTCAAACAAATGACCCTGACATTCATTCAAGGTCACACGGATCAAATATGTTTAAAATCTTTAAACGACTTCTTTTCAATAACCACAAGGCCTAAAATGATGATATTTGGTCGTCAGTATCATGCTTGGATGAAGGGCTACCAAGTTTGTTCAAACACATTACCTTCACCCATTTTCCAGGTAACAAAGTTCAAATATGTTTAAAACCTTTTAGCAACTTCTCCTGAATACCCAAGAAGCCAAGGATAATGATATTTGACCAGTATCATACTGGGATAAAGGGCTATCACGTTTGTTCAAACAAATGACCTTCAACAATTTTCAAGGTCACAGGGGTCAAACATATCATAAACCTTTAAACAACTTCTTCTCAATAACCAAAATGCCTAGGATGATGATATTTTCTCAGTAGCATGTTAGGACAAAGGGCTACCAAGTTTGTCAAAACAAATTACCTTCACCCATTTTCAAGGGTCACAGGGGTCAAATATGTTTAAAACCTTTAAACAACTTCTTCTGAATAACCAAGAGGCCTAGGATAATGATATTTGGCCAGAAGCATGCTAAGATAAAGGGCTACCAAGTTTGTTCAAACAAATGACCTTCGCCCATTTTCAAGGTCACAGGGGTCAAATATGTTTAAAACCTTTAAACAACATCCTCTCAATAACCATGCGGCTTAGAATGATGGTATTTGGACAGTATCATGCTGAGTAAAAGGGCAACCAAGTATGTTCTAACGAATGACCTTGACAGATAGTCATGGTCGCAGGGGCCAAATATGTTTAAAACCTTTAAACGACTTCTTCTGAATTACCAAGAGGCCTAGGGTTATGATAGTTTGCCAGTTAGGTGCTGGGATGAAGGGCGATCAAGTTTGTTCAACTGAATGACCTTTGCTTATATTCGAATTCACATAGATCAAATGTGTTTAAATCTTTAAATGACTTGTTCTGAATATTCAAAAGGTCCAGGGTAATGCTATTTTGCCAGAAGCATGATTGGACGGAAGGCTATAAACTCTGTTCAACTTAATGTCCTTGTTCGACTTTCAATGTCACAGGCTTCATATGTTTAAATCATTTGATAGATTCTAAATAATCGAACACAGATATTTTGACTGTAGCTGTATATCAGTCCTCTTTTAAGATTAAAAATGTGAGATTGATACCAGATGAGCGATTCAGTCCCATTGGGCCTCTTGTTTTTAGGTTGTATAATATAAACGTTATCACATTTAACGTTGCAGGAAAAATGTTGATGTTTGCCCCCTCCCCCAAAAAAATCAACAACAGAAAAAACAGCAACAAAAACGCATGCTTGCCAACTCTCCCTATTTTGGAGGTTGACTTCCGATTTTGGACCATAAACTTGAGTATTTTTAACAAGTGAATTCATCAAACTATTCCAATTTTCTGATATCGGAATTCTTTTTCTGAATGAAAACTTTAAAATATGCCATTTAAAAAAAGTTGTTTTTGGGTATACAAACACACATCGTATTTATGCTTTTAATTCTTGAGCACGCCAGAGACGTATAATACGTATTATACGTCTCTGAGTACGCGTAATATTCTCCCCATGCAATTTTCAAAAAGTTGGCAAAAAACAACAACAAAAAAGCTCTTTGGTTCATATATAATTATGAACTTGATATAGTCCCGGATATGGCTAGTTTGTCTTTCCTAGGGGACAGGGTCGCCCAACAGCTGAGGTGCCCTCACTAGGACCGTGGCTGATTTTGAGCCGGCGCTGTTGTATTTCTCTTTCCGGACGGCATTTGTTGATTAGAATTGCCCAGACCCACGTGATCTTATTTGAGAACTAAACAACGATGAACACTGGAGGCGGGTAAGACTTTTTGGCTTCAATTAACGCTACGTTTTACACATAAGTACCAAATAACGAAAATTATATATGTCCTCTCGGAGAATTGTTAGTAATTAGTAAGTGTTAACATATATTTGTCGATTTTCGCGTAGATGCTAATCAGTACATAAGACTAAGACTAAATGCGCGATTTGGTTCCATTTTAGTCTTTTGACTTAGACTAGAAGCCTTCAGTATTGTTTGCTTTTGTAGATTTAACTTCAAAGGATTTGGAACTCCAGCGTCAGGTAAGTTTTATGTTATGTGGATATTTTGTATGGAGATTGAAAGGCTTTTAATTTCTGCACAGTTAATCTTCACTTTAAAATCCTCCATTTTGGATGTGATGGTAGGGATTCCCCTCATCTAAAAATAACTTTTAAAACAAGGACCTAGATAAAATCCAATTTGAAATTATAATTACTTGTCAGTGAAAATTATTCTGTGGAATCATCATTTCAAAACTCTGGGGAAATGGTATTTGTCTTCTGAAATCTGCAAAATGTCAAGGATCTAGTCGCAACTACGTATACTTGTAACCCAGGGTTGTAGTGTATTTGTATGTATAGGTAATTGTCATGTGATGTCTCCCTGTATACCTGTATGAACAGCACTCATGTATCATATTGTGGTTTTACTCTGACCTCAGACATTCACCCTTCATCGAATAGATAAGTGCTGACAAGTGACATTTGACGTTATTACAGACAGGGGCATGCATTTCTCCCCCTTTCTGCGTCTGCGCACTAAGCTTTCCTGGTAAAACCTGATTTTTCCTCTTCTGATCATTCAATGTCTATGACTCGTGAGGGTCAGTTGTCCACTCTAGCATACTATTATTCTATTGTATGGCCCTTTCCCGAGGGAATTGTTCTCTTATATTGTTGTCTGGGCACTATACCTCTCCAGACAACACTATAAAAGAACTGTTCCTGAGGGAAAGGGTCATAATAGATTTAGTACGTCACATGACTGTCATTTGACAATAAAAAGTAACATATTTAATAATTAACAACAAATGGCAATAAGATAATTTTTTGAGTAGATCTTTCCTTTTTAGTTGTGTATTCAATTCACTAGATTGAATCACCGCTAGGTCACATATGGTTCCCCTTTCCAGTAGGAAGTCTTTAAGGACTGCGACGTCAAATGGTGTCGCCTGCTTCGTCTTTATGCATTATTGAGCCTATGCGAAGCAATCAGCATTCCTGATCCCGAAATTCGAAGCCATTTTGGCAGACGGCAACAATGAATTGAAAGTAGAATATGTACAGCGCCCTCTAGGAGAAGGAGCGCAACTCTTAGCATCACGCTACTTTTCCCGCAGTCTCAGCGGTCCAAAAAAAAAGTGTAGTGCCCGTCTCAAGGTATAGTTCCCGTTGTCAAGGGCGGATGCTAACTATACCAAAAAGAACAAGGGTAATTAACCAATAGCTATCCTAGAAATTATCATGTGATGTACTTAATAGCTATTAAGCATACTATATAGCCATCGAAGAACCAGGAAGCCTGGTAAACATAGTATTGGTGTGAATATAGGAGTATCTGACTGTGACCTAGGGTGCATTCGATTTGGTGTGAGTTCTGTGTGTGTATATAGTGTCCAAGTGTCTTTGTGTTCCAGGTCTTTGTGATAACAATGATGAAATAATGAATAAGGAAGACCAACGAAGTTGATTTGTATTAGATCACTATAGAATCCGTATGATGGAAACCCTATCTTACATGTATTCATTTAACATCATCAGTATTACTCCAACACATCCAGGATATATGTGACAGCAGAACATATATTTTGTTTGTTTGGCTTTTAGGGGAAAGTTGGGTAACTTCGATCACTTTAGTTTTCCCCTCATTCTGGATGGTCACGTGACTGTCTGTTTTTGATCCCGTATTCAAATTCGGTAATGGTCCTATCACAGGAGTCTGACGTTTGATCAATATAAGTATAACAATCTGTATAAAAAAATACCCCTTATACTATACATGGTTTTTTTTATAGTACAAGGAGTGTCTTTTAAAGATACCTCTTATGCTATAAATAAAAACTTGTAGTATAAGGGGTATTTTTTTATACAGATTGTTATACTTAAATTGATTAAACGTCAGACTCCTGTGGTTGAATGAAAACTTCTCTAAACTCGCAAAATTCAACATTTTGGGTGTTCCCCTTTTTAATTTACAGCTTTGAACGAAGGAAATGTGTTTAAATAACGATTCAGGTTAATTCGATTACGGGTTAATTCGATCACAGCATGAGGTAATTTCGATCAGTCATGTTGTAGATTTTGGTTTAATTTTGTTTAACGTACTTAACAGCTAAGGTCATTTAAGGACATGCCTCCTTATACGATTCCTCATGCTACCTCCATGACCAAACATATTGCATCCAACTTTGATAGAATAGGTTCAGTTTCAGGGAATGCGAATGCTTAGCTTCCAAATACAAGATACAAGAAGTTTTTTTAAAAGTCACATCACTCACATGTACCGGTTATAGACTTGTACAAGCCTCAAACTATGTCTCCCTCATACGACTGTCTGCAGATATAAGACGGCTGCTTCGATAACATTGCTATTTTGGCAATATTTTGATGGACAGTGCAATGACACATAATTCAACAACATCACGAGAGAAATGTCCAAATTCAGAAACGTAGTTAAACACTGAACAAAAATAACATGAAGAGCTGACATGTCAGTAAACGTTGTGTCTTAATACAATTTGAAAATTAATTAACTTGACTTAGATTAACATAATAACCAACCACTTCTCATTTGGGAACCTATATGTCCCATTACATTTTAAGCTCACCTGTCCGAAGTACCTGTAAACAATACTTATGAACTTACTTATAATAAACAAATTACAAAAATCCTAAGATTCCCAAGCGGTTTGCCTTTCATTTTCAAAGATCGATTTTCGGAACTTAAACATCTTTTTTTTTTGGTGTGCAAAAAATTTGAGTAGAAGCTTTTTGGGGGATTTTCAGCCTCAAAAATTACCTGCGCAAATTACATAGGTGCGCAAATTACATGGGTTTTTACGGTATATTGTTTTACTCTAATATGACTACTTTGTTTACTGATCTACGAACAGGTGCTCCTGTTATATATTGTTTTACTCTAATATGACTACTTTGTTTACAGATCTACGAACAGGTGCTCCTGTTATGTATTGTTTTACTCTAATATGACTACTTTGTTTACTGATCTACAAACAGGTGCTCCTGTTATGTATTGTTTTACTCTAATAGGACTACTTTGTTTACTGATCTACAAACAGGTGCTCCTGTTATATATTGTTTTACTCTAATATGACTCCTTTGTTTACTGATCTACGAACAGGTGCTCCTGGGGCAACGGCTGCCACAGCAGCAACACCCACTTTCGGGACGGCCGCTCCTGCAACTGGCTTGACCTTTGGGGGGTCAGGGGCTACTCCATCTCTGGGGGGCTTGGCTGGGGCTGCTGCCTCTCCTTTGGCAGGGTTTGGTACACCTGCATCAACCAAGCCCCCCAGCCTCTTGTCTCAAACCTTAGGAACTAACGCAACCAAATCTACTGGCTTCTCTTTTGGGGGCGCTGCCACTCCAGCAACAAGCACGGCAGCCCCCTCTCTCCTCGGAACTCCAGGAGGGTTGCTAGGATCAGCAGCTTCTGGTGGAATAGGAACAGGAACACTTGGTGGGACCCCTGGGACATTGGGGTCTCCTGGTCTCTTTGGGACAGCCACTGCAGCTAAAACACAAGTCAACACTGGCTTCAGTTTGTCGGCCTCTGCTACTACAGTTGGGGCAACAGGTGAGTATTGTGTGTATTACTCGCATGTGCACACTGTGGTTTATTGACCTAGATATTTTCTTCCTAACAGAACCACAGTCCCTGACATGTAATTACTTTTTAGGTCACCTGAGCTTTGCTCAAGTGACCTATTCCAATCACTTTCCGTCCATCGTCGTGTGTTAACTTTTTACATTATCAACTTCTTCTCAAGAACCAGTGGATGGAATTTTTTCAAACTTGGTCAAAATCATCCTTGGTAGATGAGGCTACCAATTGTAAAATTGGGATTCCTACCCCAACCCTAGGGGCCAGGGCGGGGCCCAAAAACGAAAATTAACCAATATTTCAAAAATCTGCTTCTCCAGACTCGGAGGTATTACAGTCATTTTCTCTGCATGGATGGAAAGATCATCAGGGGCTTTATTTAAATTGTAAATTTCCAGACCCCCGAGCTATCTGTTCTCCCTTGGGGAGGGGGTAAAGTTTACTATAGTTTATATAGGGAAACAACACTTTTGGGTATTTTTTGTCAATTTTCAGTTGGAAATTATATTTACTTGGTGAGAATGATCCTTGGAGGAGGAAGATGGTTTTAAATTGTAAAATTGGGATTCCTACCCCAACCCTAGGGGCCAGGGCGGGGCCCAAAAGGGAAAATTAGCCAATATTTCAAAAATCTTCGTCTCCTGACTCGGAGGTATTACAGACATTTTCTCTGCATGGATGGAAAGATCATCAGGGGCTTTACTTAAATTGTAAATTTCAGGACCTCCGAGCTATCCGTTCTCCCTTGGGGAGGGGGTAAAGTTTACTATAGTTTATATAGGGAAACAACACTTTTGGGTATATTTTGACAATTTTCTGTTGGAAATTATTTTTACTTGGTGAGAATTATCCTTGGAGGAGGAAGATGGTTTTAAATTGTAAAATTGGGATTCCTACCCCAACCCTAGGGGCCAGGGCGGGGCCCAAAAGGGAAAATTAGCCAATATTTCAAAAATCTTCCTCTCCAGACTCAGAGGTATTACAGACATTTTCTCTGTATGGATGGAAAGATCATCAGGGGCTTTATTTAAATTGTAAATTTCAGTACCCACGAGCTATCCGTTCTCCCTTGGGGAGGGGGTAAAGTTTACTATAGTTTATATAGGGAAACAACACTTTTGGGCATATTTTGTCAATTTTCTGTTGGAAATTATTTTTACTTGGTCAGAATCATCTTTGGTGGATGACGGTATCACATTGTAAACTTTGAATTCCTGCCCCATCCCCAGGGGTTAGAGTGGGGACCCAAAGGGAACATTTTCAAATATTTCAAAATTCTTATCCTTTGATGACATGACAAGTATTGTATTTCACTTAGTTTACATGCTGATTTCCACATCACATCTAAACAATAAAATAAAGCTACCAGTACCTATGATATAACTCAGGTGACCGCTAAGGCCCTTGGGCCTCTTGTTATCAAAGGTCACACCTGTATAGTTTCATATAATGTCAAATATTAGCCTGGAAGCATTTCACAAAAATCTACTATTATAACCTGAGCTGTATTTTCATAGAAAATATGGAGAAAAAAATAATAGCCCTGACAAATTTTGTACTAGCCCCAGATATTGGCCAAATTGAATAGCCTTGCTGAGTACAGTGTTTATCATGTGTGGTTGTGTACTTTGTTGTCATATGTGACTGTACAGGATATTATTGGGTGAGGTTTGGCTGTACGTTGTGCCTATGCAAGTGCCCTATAGTAATAACAGTGTCCTTCTGTCCAAACTTTCATTTCTGGCATCTATCTTAGAATACGAAAGACTAATATTTCTGTAATTTTACATTTTGTGAAAAGTTTCTAAGGTCAGGGTCACCGTTACTAAAATAGACTGTGGAAGTACAGCCCTTTTTTGGAAATCTATAAAACCAATCTTTTTGTAACTGCATGGTGATACACTATGATATATAGATGTGTGATAGGGATTGAAAAAGTTTTTTAAGTGAAGGTTACTGTTGCTAAAAATCGACTATGGTGTGGGAGGAAGGTCAGGCGCATGGTGGGTCTGTTCTTGTCCTGTCTGTGTAGTATCAACCTTTGAATCATGAGTCGAATCGTTATCAAGTTAGATGAAGCGCTGGTGATCATTGATTTGGTTGTAATGTATGATTAGGTTACCTACCTTTACATGTTTGACTTGATATTATTGCCTTTGTTCAGTGTGATTTACATTACCTGTGTTATCATTTGAGCATGATGTCTATGTTGTCAGTCTTAACCATATCTAGCTTTTTTTGTGATCAGGTCTCACATTACCTGGAGCCAAACCCAACACTGCCACAGCAGCTTCTACCGGTAGCCAGTCGACAGGGTTCAGCTTTGCTGCCAAAGTTACAACTCCAGCAGGTGTGGCTTTATAACCAGATATCAATTTAGCCCTTTCACCCCTACGTAACTTTAATAAATTCTACCATGCATTGATCTGGATAAGTCCATTATGGTCTACAGTGGTGAAAGGGTTAGTATGATAATTAATTACAATGAGGAGGAGGGTAAATCAGAAGGTTCAAATGAGCATATCACAAGTCATATTCGGATTTAGTGTTGTTCCATTTTCCATAAACTGCATTGATACAACATTGCCTCTTGCTATGTATATATGTATATGTATTTAAAAAGTATCCATCACATGAAACTCATTTATCTATTTCCCTTTTATTTCATGATCGGTCATCGATCAGTCATCAATCATTTGAGAAATAGTGATGATTGATCATGAATTTTGAAGCAATTCCCAACACTATTAAGATTATCTAATGGCATGGTTTTAATGGTTAACTGTTAAATGATTATGAGTCTCAAATAGATTTGATAAAAAGTACCTTAGTTGAATTTATTGAATGATTGCCACAGTTATATTTTCATGTAACTTTTCAATGCTTTATTTCTAGACATGATCATGACTCAGTAGTAAGCAATTGCACCTGGTTTTGATGTAAACACTTTACAGAATTCTCCTGCCAATTATTATGACAGTATACTGTTACATCTTACATTAGTTCACCAGGCTTACTAGCAACATCTATTGCCTGTTGTGCACCTGATTTTTTATGTTTTAATCCCTAGCATGTTTTAAAGTGCCCAGACTTCAATACTTATAACAGTTCTGGACTCTTGTTTAGACAAAAATGTTTTGCTTTGGAATCACAATTTACCACTGAAATACCCATGCTACTATGGCTTTGTATCCTCAAACCTTCTTGTAACTAAGGATAAAGTCTTGTAATAAACCCATCCCCATTTCTGTCTATGAAGAGGTCAAACTTAACCTAGCTTCTATAGTTGCTAAGCTGATTCTAGTGTTGTAGTGACTAAACTATTCTTCTTCCCTTATTTAGCAACCACAGGAAGTACCGCTGCAGGATTTGGTTCCCTAGGCACTGCCGGCCTGGGGGGTAAGATGCCAACTGGCCTCGGGGTAGGGGCAACGGCAGGACTTGGGGGTGGGGCAACGACAGGACTTGGGGGTACAGGAACAAGTGTCTTTAGTAACATCTCTACCAAACCACAGACGACAGGACTTGGAGGAGTTGATCCAAAAACCTCACAAGCTGCTGCAGGTAATGTCATGTTCATATTCTCACAACCTTCTGTAGGTAGTCATGTAGACAAGTTACTACAGCTAATGTCATGTTCACAACCTTCTGTAGGTAGTCATGTCGACAAGCTGCTACAGCTAACATCATGTCCACAACCTTCTGTAGGTAGTCATGTCGACAAGTTACTACAGCTAACGTCATGTTCACAACCTTCTGTAGGTAGTCATGTCGACAAGCTACTACAGCTAATGTCATGTTCACAAACTTCTGTAGGTAGTCATGTCGACAAGCTGCTACAGCTAACGTCATGTTCACAACCTTCTGTAGGTAGTCATGTCGACAAGCTGCTACAGCTAATGTCATGTTCACAAACTTCTGTAGGTAGTCATGTCGACAATCTGCTACAGCTAACGTCATGTCCACAACCTTCTGTAGGTAGTCATGTTGACAAGCTACTACAGCTAATGTCATGTTCACAACCTTCTTTAGGTAGTCATGTCGACAAGCTGCTACAGCTAACTTCATGTTCACAACCTTCTGTAGGTAGTCATGTCGACAAGCTGCTACAGCTAACGTCATGTCCAAAACCTTCTGTAGGTAGTCATGTTGACAAGCTACTACAGCTAATGTCAAGTTCACAACCTTCTTTAGGTAGTCATGTCGACAAGCTGCTACAGCTAACATCATGTCCACAACCTTCTGTAGTTAGTCATGTCGACAAGCTGCTACAGCTAACATCATGTCCACAACCTTCTGTAGTTAGTCATGTCGACAAGCTGCTACAGCTAACATCATGTCCACAACCTTCTGTAGGTAGTCATGTCGACAAGCTGCTTCAGCTAACATCATGTCCACAACCTTCTGTAGGTAGTCATGTCGACAAGCCGCTACAGCTAACGTCATGTCCACAACCTTCTGTATGTAGTCATGTCGACAAGCTGCTACAGCTAACGTCATGTCCACATCCTTCTGTAGGTAGTCATGTCGACAAGCTGCTCCAGCTAACGTCATGTCCACAACCTTCTGTAGGTAAAGTCATGTTTACAGGCTGCTTCAGCTAACGTCATGTCCACAACCTTCTGTAGGTAAAGTCATGTTTACAGGCTGCTTCAGCTAACGTCATGTCCACAACCTTCTGTAGGTAGTCATGTTGACAAGCTACTACAGCTAATGTCATGTTCACAACCTTCTGTAGGTAGTCATGTCGACAAGCTACTACAGCTAACGTCATGTCCACAACCTTCTGTATGTAGTCATGTCGACAAGCTGCTACAGCTAACGTCATGTTCACAATCTTCTGTAAGTAGTCATGTCGACAAGCTGCTACAGCTAACGTCATGTTCAAAACCTTCTGTAGGTAGTCATGTCGACAAGCTGCTACAGCTAATGTCATGTTCACAACCTTCTGTAGGTAGTCATGTCGACAAGCTGCTACAGCTAACGTCATGTCCACAACCTTATGTAGGTAGTCATGTACATTTACTGCTACAGCTAACGTCCTGTCCACAACCTTCTGTAGGTAAAGTCATGTTTACAGGCAGCTACAGCCAGTCAAGTCATGTACATTTACTGCTACAGGTAGTGTCATGTTCACAACCTTCTAGGGGGTAAAGTCATGTTTACAGGCAGCTACAGCCCGTCAAGTCATGTACATTAACTGCTACAGGTAGTGTCATGTTAACAACCTTCTAGGGGGTAAAGTCTTGGCAACAAATTACTAACCCACTGTAGTTAAGCCTGTTACATTGTTTACTGATTGTTGGTTGTCTCTTGTTACAGGTGGAACAGCAACAGATGCTAAGCCCGGGTAAGAACATCAACAACCCCTTCACATCCTGCTACTGATTACCCAATTACTTCTCCAAAGACACACACTCAGAATTTTGCCATTTTAATTTCAAATTCAAATATAACATGTTTCCACACTGATCATCTTGGCATGATCTATTTCTTCTAAGTTCATTCCCAGTGGTAAATCTTTGATTAAGGGGTCACTTAGGCAGATTTGACCTTAACCTATTTTCCAATCGCTTGTTCCTCAATATAAAATAGCCCACTAGACTGTACAGGTACTGTGTGTAGACCTGGATATTAACACCAGGCATGGATTACCTTGAGAAAATATGTTGGACCTGATAAGCATACGATTGATGCAGGCACTAATAAACACATATCATTTAGTCTTAGGTTCATTATCAGTGTGTTATGTGATTGTCTATGAATGTAAAGGGCTATAAATACAATTTGTTTCTGGTTTAGGGATGGTAAGGCTCTGAAGAAGACTTTTATCCCTGAGGCCATTGTGCTAACAGTGGAGGACTTCAAGTAAGTATGGGTAGATTGATGTATACAAAGATGCAAGTTGTAACTTGTGTTTCATAATCAAGCACACTGTCATTCATATATTTGAGTTTAAATTTCAGTATAAGTACAAAGTAAAACCTGTGAAATAATGTGAAAAATGACCAGTACGTAACTGAATATTGGGTTGGGTTATCGACTAAGTTGAAAATGAATGATCTCCAGCAGCTGTGCATGCAGGTGAGAGATTATTGTTGCTCTTATTTATATACAGTATAACCTGTCTTAACCAGCCCCTGTCTAATCTGGATCCCTGTCTAAACCGGCTTTGGTTTGTGGTCCCGGCATATTCCCTATATAATCATAGAAGTTAAACCCTGTATAAACCGGACCCTGTCCATTCCAAAAACCGGTGTTGTTTCACAAAAGTTGGCATATAGTAATCCATGTGAAAACATCCTGTTTATTCCGATCCTTAAATTTCTCTCGGCCGGCTACAATCTAAAGCAAACACATTCTAAACAAAAAAGGACTATCCAATGTCGGGTCGGTCGTCATTTGTATTATACATTGTATATTTTGTTAATAATTAAATGTTGTGATTCATTTCTCTGTTGTTTATATTGACTTGTATACAGATCGTATGCAAAACACTACATTTTTGTATTTTCAAAAAATGACATGCCAACCCTGTATAAACCGGACACCTTTGTAAACCGGCCAAATAGTTTGGTCCCAGTGACATCCGGTTTAGACAGGTTAAATACCGTATATAATTATGTAGGATGACAGTACGCTAATGACAAATTAGTTGGATTTTTTTTATTGCTGACCTTGCACAAAGTGTTGATATTTGGACTGAAGCCTATCAAATTGTTTAGATAAATTACCTTGCACTACTTTAACAATCTGTGAGGCCTGAAGTTAAGATATGCCTTGCTTTTTGTTTAAATGAAATTTGTGACTAACTTCCAAGTTCATGTGTCAAACGTGTTAAGTAAATTTAAAGCGACATATCACCCTTCTTCAAGTCTGAGTCTGACTTGTTTGTTGACAGGAAGTATGTTAAAGAGGAAAAATCAGTCCAGGATGGACTAGCAAGGATGTCATCAAAGCCGATGTATAAAGTCCAGGAAGATGTGATGGCTCTGAAGCAGCTTCTCTCTGTTGTGTCCAACGGTGTCCAACGAAACACCTGTGCTGTGGAGAAACTGAAGAGGGAAATGACACAGGTACACACACTATTGATCAATATTTGTGTGTCTCTAGATAAAGACAAATCTTCTTTAACAACCTTAATAAACATGCTGATCCTTTCTAATGAACATAGCCACAATTATTACAATTTTCTGTAACAACTTTTAACTTAATTCAGCAACCTTAGACACATTTTATTTGACGGGG
>NW_018403566.1:95614-137956 GCF_002113885.1 Mizuhopecten yessoensis | reverse complement strand
GGGGGGGGGGGGTATATAGAAATATAGCCATGACTAAGGGCTTTTTTATGAACAGTCCTTGTCGAGCTCTGGAATAGGCAGGAAATAATATTAATGTTGTGAAATCCATACAAATGCTTCAAGGAGTATTACAGAGCTTCAACTTAAACTGAAAATTCAAATGTATTTTAAAAGACTATTCAAGTAAAAATTACTCTATTTACTTGAGTGTACAATTTTATATTAAGTTAAAGACAGATTTTGAAATATTCTACATATAAAATCAATATGTAAATATCGAACATTTGAACATTTCAAATTAAAAAAAGCTTCTATTAGACTTGGGCACGGGGCAAGTGTAATTGTACACCCCTGGTATGTTCGGTTTCTGCATACTGCTTCTATATAAATGCTGTATTGTGATACTCAGGAACTTAAGCATGCAGAGATGGCTCAGCGTACAAAGGACATCCCACCTGGTCTGCAGTACGAGAATACAGCCCCAACAGAGTGAGTAATCGTTTATCAAATCCTAAGACTTGTTATTGGGATGATAAGCAACAGATTTTTAGTTGTATTATGTCTCCCCTTAGAATGAAGGGAGACATATTGTATTAGTACTGGTTCTTCTCCTGGTTCTTCTAATCGCAACTTGTCCAGGCCCTAACTTTTAAACAGTTAAAGACATCTTGATGAAACTTGAAGTATGCATGCATCACCCACAGAAGGTGTGCAGTGCACTGGAATTAGGTCACTGTGACCTTCACCTCAAGGTCAAAGGTCAAATTAGTGCAACATTTTCAGTAAATTCTTGTCCGGCCCGTAAATTTTAAACCGTTAAAGATATCTTGATCAAACTTAAACTATACCTGCATCACCCACAGAAGGTAAACTATACCTGCATCACCCACAGAAGGTATGCAGTGCACTGGAACTAGGTCTCGTGTCCCACTATATACAGAGTTACTGCCCTTTGTTTATTTTTAATACCGAAGTTTGTTCAGAGCATAAGTTCCATGTTATTTCACCTATGTTGACCAAACTTTACCATATCATGTATCTTGGGAAGACGGAATTTATCGCATGAAAATCAGGTTTAATGCCCCACTTTATTCAGAGTTATGGCCCTTTGTATATTTTTAATACCGAAGTTTGTCCACGGCATAACTTTCATGTTATTTTACCTACGTTGACCAAACTTGCCATAGTTTTAATGTATCTTGGGAAGTAGGAGTATGGTATTCTAAATTCGGGTCTTGTGCCCCACTATATAAAGAGATTGGGCCCTTTGTGAATTTTTTATACCGAAGTTTGTCTATTGGCTAATAATGGGAGACATGTTTTTGTTCACAAAAATATAATTTTAGATATAATGCTATTTACCAATAATATATCTTTTGTCGTTATCTTCTTAACTAGATACTTCCAGCACCTTGTTGAGGACTTTGAACACCAAATGCTGCTATATAGACAACAGATAGAGACTCTGGAGGGCCACCTGGCGTCCTTGCATCAGCCCAGTAAACTGTCACCTGAGGGTATGTACGTCATAGTATATTTATACTGCTCTGAAGATGATTCGTGGAAAGATGCAATTACCTTGTAGAAATAATCTTATGAATTCTCTATATCTCTCCCATTTTAAACAAAAGAATAAACAGGATTGAGACATTTACATTTCTTAACTCTTTTACTGGTGGGTCTATGCAAATAAAGATTTAAATATATGTCCCTCTTGATGGTGAATCCGGTAAGGATTTTGAGGTGTAGGATTCATTCTATAAACCCTGTAATATGCATGGTTTTTGCACTACACGTATGTAAGCTTGTGTAACATTGATATAATAAAATAACAAAGATATGAGGCATTTCCGAAGTTTACATTGTATAAATAAGAAAGAAATATTTTTGAAATCTGTCAGGGAAGCTGTCTTTTCAAAACTGATTTTGTGAGGGGAAGGGTCAGTGATAGGAATAAAGAGCCATACTTATAAGAAAACTGATGGATGCTGTTATTTATTCTATGGTAATGAAGTAAAGCCACCGTTGTACAGTATTTCTGTTTGATTTCAGAGTTGATTGTGTTGATGAGGAAGTTACATGAAGCATTCATTGCTTTAGCAGCACAGCTACATCATGTCCATGAGGCAGTCAAGGTGAGAAGGACCTTTACAATACTACTTATTGTGATGTCATCAAAACATAATTAAACGATGTCACAAAACATGTTTTCTAAGTAATATTTGCAAAATATTTCTTGATCATGTGGTAAGATATTAAAAAGTCTCAATTTTTTTATTTTTTTTTAAAGGAAAAACTGTTTTATAAATCTCCAGAAATGGAGACTTGTTTATTATTTAAGGATTATGTTTCAATCTCATATAAAGTGGAAATTTGTGTATTATTACACAGACGCAGAAAGATCACTACCTCAACTACAGGAAGATTTACCTCCATGACGGTAAGAATATCTTTGACCGTGAGAAAAAGGCCACATCAAAAGCCCATCTCCACCCTGTCACCCAAATGGGTCCAAGCCCCTTCTCTGACATGTCAAACGCTGCTGCAATCGCCATGGCATCTGCCCTGTCAAGGTCACAACAACCAACAGGTAGGTGTATACGAAGGTCAAGGTCACAGCATATAGGTCAGAATTCAACAAAGGAAAGTTAAATTCTATTTACCTAAGTTGCAAATGCATTGATGAAGGTGACAACAGCTAGTTGTATATAAAGATCAGAAAATGATAAAGTGGGTAACTCTTTGTTCAATATCGTGAGAAAAATATTTGTTTTCAATTAGGTAAAAGGGCACAGTGATCTTACATAATTGTATTGACACTATAAATTACTTAAATTGTTGATGGGCCATAAAACAATACAAAAACTAAAATATATGCATGCATGTTTCATGGAAAAGATATCACTCAAGTTAGTCATACCTAAGTCAGATTAATTAGGTTACAACAACAAACAATAGTTATCCTGTACATGTATCAGGTGTCTAAATCAGACAGGTGGATACATGTATCTAGGTCAGGTAAAACAGGTAATTAGCTGGTAATATATAGTGGTTTGCTTCTATCAGTCTCAAGTTACTTTACATGATTGCAATAATCAGTTCATTTGGAAATCATGACATTTTGTATGAAAGGAATTTTATTAAAAAAATTATCAATAAATTTAATAAAAACATGAATTGATGTTTTAAATGTTTCAGTAGCAGGTCCACCTGTGGCTGGACTGACGGGAACAGGAGGTTTCTTTACAAACACCACGACAACCCCGGCCACTGGTAGGATCTAAATATAAACCATCCACACCCACATATTCATGTTAATTACCGTAATAAATATTTCTGAGCTCCTAGAATTCTGAAATGTAATAATATACCTTTGAATCAAAATTTCTGTTCAATGTTGTGAAAGGCCATGCACTTTTTCCCTAGCTAGCCGAGTTATTTTTTTTGTAACACAGTGTATTCTGCTGTATGCCTTTCAAACTCTCTTTTAAAGAATGTTCAAGGAGTAGTATAGATACAGATATTAATAACTAAAAATAGTGTGAGGCGCTCCTATGCAAAGGGGTCAGTTTTTGTATAAAAACAACTCTTACAACTCTTATGCCAATGTTATACAAGACTAGTCAATTGGAACAACTCTAGGACAGGTACATTAAGTGTTGTACATGTGTATATACAAAGGCAATGGCTCACCAAGATGACACTTTCATATACTAAATTGTCCTTAGTAAATTAGATTACTATGTACAAGCTATCAGCTGTTAATGGACTTGGTCATCTATTTTGTAGGGTTTGGATTTGGGACCAACACAGTGACACAGTCCAGCACAGTGCCAGGTACATGTAGCTTGTTATCAAATTATGAATGTTTTCAAAGTGATTACTAAAATTTTCCCCAGCACTGACATAAAAACTACTAGTCTAGGTCTGTTGGAATTGTACGCCATTCTCTGTACCCCTATACAGTATGGTTACACACTGTAGATGTCACCTTGTCCATTGTGTTGGTTTGTGAACATTTCTCTATTAAGTGTGTTGGTGTTTGTAGTGTAGAGGTAAAACATTTTCATTGCTGAATGTTTCAGGCTTCGGTTTGGGTACGTCTACGTCATCATCGTTCGGACTTCTCGGTTCTAAAGGTGTGTATTAATAAATCTCTATAATGACTACAGAGCTGGTGGCACATTACATGTAAGTTGGTGACCTACCTACCTTTTGTTAACCAGGCAGGTGACCTACTTACCTTGTGAAAAATGGCTGTTGACCTACATACCTTCTATTATATCGCTGGTGACCTACATACCTTTTGTTACACAGCTGGTGACATACATACCTTCTACCTACATACCTTCTGTTATATGGCTTGTAAACCTACATACCTTGTGTATCATGGCTGGTGACCTACATACCTTTTGTAACACAGCTGGTGACCTACATACCTTCTGTTATATGGCTGGTGATCTACATACCTTTTATATGGCTGTTGACCTACATACCTTTTAGTACAGAGCTGGTGACCTGCATACCATTTGTATCACAGCTGGTGACCTACATACCTTTTGTAACACTGCTGGTATAACCTACATACCTTTTGTTACACAGCTAGCGACCTACATACCTATTGTTACACGGCTGGCGACCTACATACCTTTTGTGAAACAGCTGATATAACCTACATACCTTTTGTGAAACAGCTGGCGACCTACATACCTTTTGTAACACAGCTGGTGACCTACATACCTATTGTTACACGGCTGGCGACCTACATACCTTTTGTAACACAGCTGGTGACCTACATACCTTTTGTAACACAGCTGGTGACCTACATACCTTTGGTAACACAGCTGGTATAACCTACATACCTTTTGTGAAACAGCTGGTATAACCTACATACCTTTTGTTACACGGCTGGCGACCTACATACCCTTTTGTAACACAGCTGGTGACCTACATACCTTTTTGTATCACAGCTGGTGACCTACATACCTTCTGTGACTTTATTGATATCAAATAGAATGGCTAGTGAGTAGATTATGAAAACCTGCTTGAAAGATCACCTTTGTTAAGAGCATGCCTGTGTATAGTTAGATTGCTCTTAAATTCCTGAAATAAAAGACCACTATATGGACTTCCTTCAAAATTTATGAAATTATTATCAATTTTCAAGATTTTTATGTATTCTTTTTCCCATAACCTGTACAGCAAACCAAACTTAGCTTTTTGATTTCTGTAATCAGGACATGGTGTTTTTAGCTCACCTGCCCGAAGGGCAAATGAGCTTATGCCATGGTGTGGCGTCCGTCGTCCGTCCGGCCTCTGGTGTAAACTTTTTACTTTAAACAACTTCTTCTCAGTAACCAAAAGGCCTAGGATGATGATATTTGGCCAGTAGCATACTGGAATCAAGGGCTACCAAGTTTGTTCAAATAAATGACCTTGACCCACTTTCAAGGTCACAGGGGTCAAATATATTAAAATCTTCAAACAACTTCTTCTCAATAACCAAAAAGCCCAGAGTACTTATATTTGGCCTGTAGCATGCTGGGATGAAGTGCTACCAAGTTTGTTCAAATGAATGACCTTGATCCACTTCCAAGGTCACAGGGGTCAAATGTCGTAAAATCTTCAAATGACTTCTTCTCAATAACCAAAAGGCCCAGGGAACTGATATTGGGCCTGTAGCATGCTGGGATGAAGGACTATCAAGTATGTTCAAATGAATGACCTTGACCCACTTTCAAGGTCACAGGGGTCAAATATGTTAAAATCTTCAAATGACTTCTTCTCAATAACCAAAAGGCCCAATGTACTGGTATGGGGCCTGTAGCATGATGGGATGAAGGGCTACCAAGTTTGTTCAAATGAATGACCTTGACCAACTTTCAAGGTGACAGGGGTCAAATGTCTTAAAATCTTCAAACAAATTCTTCTCAATAACCAAAAGGCCCAGGGTACTGATATTGGGCCTGTATTTCAACCTAATGTCTTTGTTCGACATTCAAGGTCACAGGCGTCATATGTTTTAATCTTTTAATAGGTTCTTATGAATCAAACACTGATATTCTGCCTGTAGCTGTTACTTTTAGTCCACTTTTACGATTACAAGTATAAGATTAATACCAGGTGAGCGATGTAGGCCCATTGGGCCTCTTGTTTAATGCAAGTGTGACATTCAAACCTTCTCCAGAGAACATTTCTTTCAAAAGACTTTCAAAACTCCTTATTCCAGTTATTTATTTCGTTAAATGAACCTGCATTCAGAGGCCACCTGCATTGAGAAACCACTTATGAACTTTTCAAAGGTATTCTTTGAATACAGGTTTGAATGTATATACGAGACTAGACCTTGGTATAGATTTTCAGTCTCTAACCCCTCTTATCATTCACCACTGTTTTTATCAGGCTTTGGGACTGCTGCCACAGCTGTAGCTCCCTCTGGTATTGGAGGTTCATTGTTTGGTGGCTCCTCTTTTGGCGGCTCCAATACGACCGGCATGGGGGGCACTGCCACCGTCAGACCTCTAGGTTAGTGGTGGTAAGCAGCCTCACTTTCTATCACCTTTCATCTCCTGCATCCTTCCCATCATGTTTTGACCTATGACCCCTCATTCTTTTTAACCTTTTACCTCTTTCTAAAACCCTCATGTTAAATTTTGACCTTTAATATTTTCATGTTACCGTTTCCCCAGACAATTTCCCTCATCTTTTTTGTGCCTGTTTAGAACTTTCCTTATTTTAAATGTTTTATCGTCTTCTGCTGACTGTTATAAACAAAAAACTTACAGTGTTATCCTCAATACTTCGTCCTATGTTGCTTATTGTGTGTACAATTATTATGATAACTAATCTTCAGTTGTTGAATTTTGATTTTTGACTATTTAATCTGTTATTCCATTAAATATCTAGAATTTTAAAACTTTTGTCTCTGGTAGTCAGATTTGTTTAGTTTAAGTTTAATTTCTACTGTTTCTTTCGCTGTATCACATGCATTAGAAGAATGTGTATTCACATAAGCTGCATATGATACTCACAGTCAAACACACAGTATACAACTATTACTTGGTAGTGGGATTTAGCCCCTTTGTCAAAGCTCAAGTGAGTTCATATCATGGAAATCTATCATTGTCTGTCCATTGACTTGTCCTTTACAAGTCTTGTAGTTCTCCAGAATTCCTAAAGGTATATAAATTTAATTTTGTTTAAGTAACTCTAGAGTCAAAGGGAATACATTTTATATAAGGGGACCAAACAGACAGGACTCAAAATGAAAATTGGAAAATTCTTACAATTTACCCTCAAAGTCTAACTAAATTTTATACAGAGACAAAGTGATATATCATTATCCAGGCTATGTGACCTTGACATTTGTTCAAAAGTACCTAAATTATGTGACGTATACATCATTACCCAAAGTATATGACCATCATTACATTAAGTATGTGATGTGTACATATGATCATCACCTGCAGTATATGAGTTTGAAATTGTTCTTTTTTTGTTTAATTGGTTTGTGTATGTGACCTTAACCTGGTTGTTGCAGGTTTCGGAATAACCCCTCAGCCCCTTGGCGGGTCGTCCGGATTTAACCTGAGTACCACCCAGCAGACTCCTGGGTTGACGTTTGGAAACACGCCTGCCTTTGGAGTGGCGGCGCCAAATGCAGAAGCTCCTTTCCAGCTCAACAAACCCCCTCCTCCTGGTAGTAAGCGTGGGAAAAGATGAAGAATCTGAACAGCACAGAAAATACCTAGACATTGGACCTAGTATTTGATAAACTGTGTTTAGTTTACTCTTGGTATCACCTATTTACATCGTTTTCATGGACAAAATGTGAGAAGTTAACATGACGAGGAAAGCTTCTAGTGAAGAAACACTACATACTGGCATTCTCGTGACTGCTAGGTCATCATGATGTATTTTTCCACATATACAAGAAATATAACACTGCGTAGAGCATGTGATTGTGGAAGTTGTTTCATTGTATACTTCACTGTAAATAAAAATAACATTGTATCATTGTCGTTGTGTATATCACTGGAAATGGTGAGATGAATCAAGAGAGAATGTTTCTGTTGATCAATATTCAGATTCTTGAACCAACCTGTCAGTTCCTCTTAAATTCAAAGCAACTGTATTTAAAGTAGGCAAAAACACCTCCATTGACTGCGTGACTAAATATGTAAAACTTCTCTAAGGAAAGAATGGTTCCTGGTGACATTACCAGAGTTTCCAAGTATGATAGCAAAGCCAATATAAAGACAGGAAAAAAATATATGACAAACTAGTATCAGTATTAGTTTAATGTTAACACATTTATGTTTCAGTTTAAAGAAGAATCAGTGAAAACTGAAGTGTAGTTTTATGAAGGATTGAAATTTCAAATACATTGTGTTATTGAGAAAATGCCGATGGATGTTCATTTTGGACCAATAAGTAACCCCTCTGGCAGACCTAAGAAAATGTGATACAGTATCTTCTTGATTTTGACTTGACTTTCAATTTGAGGAATTTTTGATGACAAATTTACTGGTTGATTTTATTTCTAACTTGTTTTAGTTAGAGCTATTAGTCAATTTTGTGGTCCAAATAATGTAAAAAATATTGAGATGCAGTTAACACAGGCCACAACCTAAGTATAGTCTGTGGTAACATCCAAAGCATTTGGCAGTTAAGCAGTTATACAGATAAAGGGACTGACCCTCTTGTAGGGGGTTTAGGAACAGGGTCAAAAGTAGTCAAACTAGCAGATTTGTTTTTCAATGTCATCTTCATAAAGACTGCTTGCCATGTTGACACCAGATTGTGTTGATATTATTAACATGCACAGCCCATGGTGTTCAAAACAGGCAAATAGTATGGTTTGGTATTTTCTCCCTCACTAGTTGGCTGGTTTCTGCTTCACTTTCAAAATAGACAGGTGAGCAATTCTCTCTTGTTTAGATACACAAATATTAAAATGAGCATTGAACACTTTTTATACGACCTTCAAATTTGATGGTAGTATTATGTTATGACATACCATAATACTTATTTAATAAATTTATTATGGTTTACAATGGCAAATGATACTTTGAATATTACATGTATATAAATTGATTGGAATTATAACCCTGAGTTGACAGTTTGATACTTTGAAAATTTTGAGCCAGCCCTACCCCAAGGGCTGTAGGGTGGGGCCCAAAGGAGTCAGTGTGCTATGGGTATATTTTGTCCCGCTCCGCGGTACTCTTGTAATTGTCGACTTTTTAATGATTATTCAAAGCCATAAGGCAGGTTGTAAAAGATATTGTTAGAACTCAATAAAGTTTAAGAATTATAGTGAGTTTTGATGTTTAAATTATAAATTACACCTGCACTAAAAATTCAGGATATATAGCATGATATAATCACGGGGTTTTTGCCAGGTGTTTACAGGGTCCGGTATATACAGGGACCCATTCCCAATTGAAAAATAACCCCATATTTTCCCAATTGGATTAAAAAGCATGTTTATACAAGTTTCCAGTCATTATATGTACAACGTTCAAAGTGTTGTCGTCCATGAAGGAGCATTCAAAATACAGAAATGATGAAAATTTGAAACTGACTCAACAAAAACACTGAAAATTGATGTGTTTATTTATTGCTATACATTTTACTGCGAAAAACAGCAAGAGTAAAACTTTTTGTAAATCACACTAGGTTTTATTTTTCAAAACTGAAGGGCAAGTGAGCTTATGACATGGTGCAGCTTCTGTCGTCCGTCCAACCGGCGTCCATTGTCCGACGTCGTCCGTCAACTTTTCCTTTAAATGACTTCTTCTGAATAATGGACAGGCCTAGGCCTAGTGTCATGATATTTGGCTGAAAGCTTTGTTGGAGAGGGCCAAACAAAATTTGGAATGAAAATGACCTTGACCTACTTTCAAGGTCACAGGGGTCAAATGTGTCAAAAACTTCAAAGGTACAAAAATTTAATATTTTGCTGGTGGCTTCCTGGGAAAGAGCCCGACAAATTTGAGATTGAAAATGACCTTTATGTACTTTTGAGGTCACAGGGGTCAACTACCATGTCAAACTCATAAAACGATTTCTTTTGAATAATGGACAGGCCTAGGGTCATGATAATTGGCTGAAAGCTTCATTTGTAAGAGCCTGACAAAGTTTGAGAACGAAAATGACCTTGACCTATCAAGGTCACAGGGTCAAATATGTCAACACCAATAAATGACTTCCTCTGAATACTGGTATTGTAAAAATTCATGTAATTTTTGGGTAATCGAAAGGCAGAATCATAATATTTGGCTGGTGGCTTCTTGGGAGAGAGCTCATCAAAGTATGCGAATGAAAATGACCTTAACCTACTTAAAAGGTTACAGAGGTCAACAACACTTCAAATGACTTGTTCTGAAGAACTAAAATGCATGGATTCTTAAGATTTTGCTTTTAACTGCTTGGGATAGAGCCAATCAAGTTTGAGAACGAAAATTACCTTGAGCTACTTACAAGGTAGCATAGAATCATATAATAATATTTGGCTGGTAGCTTCAACGGATTGAGCCGACAAAGTTTGCGATTGAAATATTTGAAGAACAGTAAAATATCTAATGAGAATAATTTGCCATGTCTGCTTAAAGATACTGGGCCCCTTGTATTTCATTCTCGGTTGAGGACAGTCAAGACTTAATAGCGGACAGTCCAAACATGGCAGAGGGAAGCCTACATTATGGAGAGGACAGTGTACAAGTTTGTACCAGACTACCTGAAATTACTTCTTACATTATAGGAAAGGATTTTTAATTATTATTTAAAATTACCAATAAACTGATGCTTACTTTTCGTAAATTCCATTGAAAACGATATATCGAAATTTACTGCAATATGAATGTAATTGACATACCAACTCCTGATAGAAAAAGACTACTAATAACCTGTAGCCGGGGAGACAGGGGCATGTTCAGCTACGTTCTTCACAATAAAGGAGGCTGACTACATTAATCTCGGATTAGTGTATTTGATTCATTTCCTATTCAATATGTCCACCGCCTGGCTTTGATTTACCTCAAATGTGTTGTTTTTTTAGAGATTATATGTTTGCATGATCCCTAAATTATAAGTTTTTAGAGATGAAATCAGAAATATATAACTTGTTCGTACGTCTCTGATGAAGCAGTTTTTCAACTGCACGTTATCAAGATGAAATAGATATCAGAGACCTATATATCAGCGTATGAATACGTCTCTGACAAGATATACTGCTGATCTGACTTTTCGGCGGCGTCTCTGCGAGTGCCCACTCAAAGTGTTGAAATTATGTTGAGAAATCTAAATAGAATTACGAATTTCCCCTTCATTGGAGAATCCTCTCGTTTGAGGAATTGGTGTTGACTTATAATATCTAACCACGAGAGCTTTCTTATGATCCTCCTATATCTATATATCTATACTGTGACGTGGCAAATATTACTATCTACACATCAGGATAGGTTCAAATATACTTACTGTAACATATTCCCAGGTCTGCCAACCTGAGTGAGTGAGAGCAATCCTGTGTGAATGTGTTTTCTTTGGTATCCTGAGTGTGAAATGGATATTAACATCTCCAGAGAATATACATATATGTACATGTACATGTATGCCCTTTATATTGTAACTTAGCGCTCTAAGAGCTGCTAGCTTAAAATTTGAAAACAAATTACCATTTTGAATCAAAGACGAATTTTCGTTTAGTTTGCCTATTTGACATAGATGAATTAAATGAACAGTAAGCATCATGACTTCAAAAAAGAAAATTAAATCCAGTCATATAACCAACCGAGCCAGCTTAATTTTGATTCCATTTTAAGTTCAATAATTCATCATTTTTTCTGTTAATTTTTCCATAACTGTGCCTAAACCAACATGAATTTAATTGATCAAAAAAATGTAATATGATGTTCATTCAAAAATCACCAAATTGCAATATACCGATAAATAGCCACGTATTGCGAGTTATTTCCCTTTAATAAGTTTTTTCCGCGGAAGTTGAACAAGTTTGATCATGAAAAATCATAGTCACTACTGCGTTTGTTTCAAAAGTTAACCAAGAAGTATTTAGACAAGACAAGCAGAGACCTAGGTGATAAACAGAGCCAGCAAAGAAACATAATGGCTCTTGATTTTAAACGTCAACTGTGAACGTCCAGTGATCTATTGCTGCTTTTAATTTTAGGAGGTGGTCTTGCTACTAACAGAAATGGCCGCCAACGATTTATCCAAAACGTTCGATGAAATCGAATCGGACGAGTTGAGTGGACTGGAAACAACCGCTCCAACGGATTTAACTATGTCACCCGATCGAGACATCGACAGGCGAGAGAGGAAAACAAAAATCACTCGACAACTAATTGAAAAGAAACAGTTAGCACATGATTTGCAGCTTCTTAGAATAGAGCTTTCACAAAAGAATTTAAATACTGAAAACATGAAAGCACAATCGTTACAAAAAGTGGAAGAACTTGAAGAGAAACTGCACGATGCTTTGCACGAAAAGCAGATTTTGACTGCTCGTTTAGAATCACAATTAAGTATACAGGAGCAGGAATCGAGAAGAAGACAAGAACTTATTAAAAGTGAATTGGAGGATGTTCGACAAAGACAAAGACATTTAGAATCCACAAACGAAAGGTTGCAAGAAAAAGCAGGAAATGTTCGAAGGACATTAAAAGATTTGGACATATCTGAAGATAAATATTATGAGCTGCGCAGTAAGAGTGAAGAAGACATATCGTTGAGAGATTTTGTTGCGGTACAGTATCAAAATTTTTGTGTTTCCTTTGATTTGTTTATTGCAATAAATTTACAATTCGTTTAGTCGTTAATGCAGACCTGGTACTAATATTAATACCAGTCTCCTCTGCACATTGCAACATATATAAATTGTCTTGACGTCATCGCAGCTAATGCTGACCAAGTATCCCTTTAATCCCTATTGACAATATTGATTGATAACAAGGTAGGAATACTAGTCGTTTGTGTACACGGTTGTTTCAGTTCCTGAAAATAGGATGTTACACTACTTTTTTGTAAAGACAAAAAATGCTGAAGAATCTGAAATATATGTAAAATCAACAACACATAGGATTCAAATAGTAAAGAAATTAAAGTAAAAGTGTTCAAAGTTAAAATGTAAATTACTTAGTCCAAGTGCTGAAAATATTTCTAAAATTTTAAACGAAGAAGGGATACGTTTTAAAAAGTACCTAAACATCTTTGGTGTGGAAATGACAGAGTACCAAAACATCTTACTCCAACAGTGTTAGAGGTTTACACGGCAAGATACTTTTGACAGGCACAGTGTAACAGTTGGCAAAATCATATCCAATAGAAAAAAGGCCGACCAGCGGCCTCATATATGTTATAGGAGTACAAAACATCTGTACCCAATCAGTAGGCCCACCCCCAATTGGATGTACTCATCTTACATAGGTCTCTTAATAATTTTATACTGATTCAATGTAATCTTTAAAGGGGAAAAGAAATAAGTCAACTATTTGAAGATAGATATTCTATGACATTTAAATGCTCGGGTTCATATACAGTGACTGAATAGATATCACATAAAAATCCTGATAATAAATGATTTATTATTTGTACCTACAGGTGCATTTGTATGAGGCGATACGTCCACTGCAGACAGAGATCGACCAACTGCGACTAAGGAATAAGACACTGGAGGAGGAGACAAACTCATATTCCAAAGACGTGGTGGAGCTCCGAGAGGTAGGGTGGTACACTGTCATTATATGTGGCGGTGTGATGAGGAAGCTAATATATTATATAATGCAACTAATTAGAATAAGTACCAAGGAATATTAGTAGATTTACGGTGTATTCAACTTGTTACAAGCTCACCAAAATCACTAGGTGCAAAGTATCTCAAGTATAGTTACTTATATCATTATTACTGTACAACCTCAGCCCCCAAACTATGAAAAAAATGTCCCAGATTGAACGCGTGTATTGTACATATGATAAATTTCACAAGGGCTTCTGTTGGAGTGAAATATATATACAGTATATAATTATAAGCATTCACATTATAAAGAAGGGGCTTGAGAATGAACACAAAACGTGATATAACTCTAAGCATCAGTTGCATTTGTTTGATAATTTAATTTGCATTTACAGAAACTCGACGAGGAACGTCAGAGTCATGGTGAATTGCGTGTGAAATTTCAAAAAATATCTATGGATTATACTGACACCAAGTCACAAGTTAAGGTTGACAACTACCGTGTGGAGAACTATGACCGAGTTAAAGGGTAAGTTGGTGTATCTACACCAGATATGTCTATACATGTACATTGATCAAGGTGTAACTTGATGCTGTATAACAGATTATTTCAGTACTTTTACAAAGATCCTGAAAAGTCCTTGCAACACCTTTTTACCTGGCACTAACACCTGTATATTGGACAGTAACATATTAAACCAGTCACAGACCTGAAGATAATTATAACCTTATTTCAAGGAACTGACAGATCAAAAAGAATGTTGCAATTTTGACCTCTTGAAAATAACGAAACAACAAACAAAAGTTTGTGATATATGTATGCCCCTTAATGTTTTACCAAAGAAATAGAGCTAAATACAAAGTAAAGCAAGTATATATTGGTGTATTACTCCTTGATCCCAATACCACTCTCACAAACTGTAACTAGTATTAATTGGATACTTTTATGGCATGACAATAGCTTAGATAGATGATTTTTGAAAATAAATCCATATCTTGCGGAACTTTTTTTAAAGATAGTAAAGATTCTTTAATAAATAACGGACTGAGGTGAGCTGGAGAATGATACAAGTAAATGGTGATACAGAGCCTGGAAATCTCTTTATGGACGATAAGTCAGAGATAAAACACAAGTCCTCATCAATGGTGGACATGGGTGGAAGGTTGCATGATCCTATCTGAAAACTCACTGAACATTTTCAGCTTCATCCTACTTTGCAGCAAAGCCAGGATATCTTAAGAAGCCATAGCTACTACTTCAAGTTTGTCTAATTTTATTTGTTTTGTTTCTGTTTCCAGGGACAGAGACAACCTAGAATCAGACACCCTTGATTTGCAGCGTCAGTTGACAGTACTTGATGGTGCTCATAAAAGTCTGCAGAAGGAAAGAGATGACCTTTATAGTGATGTAGGTAACATATGACTGTAACGATAAAAGTTCTACCAAGTATTTATCTAGTAATCCTATAAAATGATGGGACGGAGACCTAGGCTGTCCATGATTGATACTAATATTAGTACTAGGCTTTCTCATGTACAGACCTCATACTACATGTGAGAAGACATCACAATTATTTAGTTGACTAGAGTGAACAAGAATTCTGACTAACAGTTTGTGAAATATGTATGTCCCCTAATGTTTTACCAAAGAAACAGAGCTAAATACAAAGTAAACCAAGTGATATATTGGTGTAATACTCCTTGATCCCAATACCACTCTCACAAACTGTAACTATAGTATTAATTGGATACATTTATTGGCATGACAATAGCTTAGATTTACTAACAGGTAATAGCAAGGTATATAGTGTTGTTGTTCTAGTGACGGTATTACTAATGGACAGACGATACAAAGGTATTATATAACTGAGTACGACTTTATTGATGTGCTGTATTTGTTTGTCAGTGTACTGCAGCAAAACAATCACTGTCCCTCCTGAAACAAGACAAGGAGTACCTAACCAAGCAAGTGTCTGACCTGTCCAACCGCATCACATTCGCTGAGGAGAAGACTCAACAGAGCAATCTCAATCTAGAGGATTCAAAAAGGTCCCGTGAAGAGATGTATGAAAAATATGTCACTTCAAGGTAAAGCTCTACATATTTCACTTGCCCTACTTTAATCTTAGCAAGGTTTAAAAAAAATGCTTAAAGGATGTGTTTAGTGGAGGTGATCAACTCACTTTTGTTTACAAAGCTATTGTACCACCATATGGACTAGCTACTATATAACACTTGAATGATGTATATTTACTGTAAATGATATGCATGGCCCACATGTAGGTGTCACCATTGTAATGTTGCTTACCACTGATCCTCCATGGCAGTTCTATTTATTGAACAAGCATACACGATATATGCACTAATTTAATTTGAACTGCATGCAGACTTAAAAAATTGATAAGCATATCTTGATATGTCAGATGATATCAAAATACACAAAAATAGTAAATATAAGCTTTGAACTATATTTGACAGTTCTGTAATATTGTTGTCCTGATATTTGATGAAACTCCTTTGCTCAGTGATACACTTTTTTTATTTGATTTTTTTACTTGTTTTTTTTGTGCATTCATTGTCATAGCATGTTTTGTTATTTTTACACAGAGATCAATACAAATCAGAATATGAAAACAAACTGAAGGATGAATTGGAACAGATCAGGACGAGAACGAACGCTGAGATAGACAGACTTAGGACAAGTACACGAGAGATGTATGAGCGTGAGAACAGGTGAGTGAGGAGTGCATAGGAGACTATATACAAGGTCAGTTAGGTAGTATTTAATTCATTGGTTAGTTTTATTGGAATCAGAGGGTTTAAGTCTGCTGTAACAATTTCTACACGATCAAATTCAATATGTTAACATGTTAGCAGCTCACCTGAATAGAAAGTACAGATTTCATTCATTGTCCTCAGCTCTGTTGAAGTTTTACAAGCTTAGTTTTTTCTTGTGAAATTAACTTCAAGTTGGTAAAAATCATCAAATAATCATCTCACAGGGTGAATCAAGAGCTGGTTTATTCTAAACTAAAATGCATTGACGTTTTTTTTTTCTGGTATCTTCACATAAAAGCTCTTAACTGATATATCATACCCACTACATTTGCCATGTCTATGTGTTCTGCCATAAGGATCACTGATAAATAATTTTCTCTGTAGGAATTTACGAGAGGCAAAAGAAATGTCCATATCTGAGAGAGACAGAGCTCAGGCTGCAGAGAGGGAAACAACGACAAAATATGACCAACTGTTGACTGAGTAAGTCGGTTGCACATATATACCTACTGATCAATGTCTAGAAAGCTTCGAGAATAATTACCCAGGAAAGGCAAATTATGATTTCACTTCACCAGACATTTTCTGGCAATTACAAAGTAATTTAATAGTACATGTATAGCTAGTGTGTGAATTGTCGTTTGTGTTTTTGTTCAAAATATCATGAGTGCTTGAAAGCAATTCATGTTATTTAAAAAAAACAACACATTTTTACATATTGAGATATTTGATGATGAGGCAACATTCTATTTCACCATACATTTTTCCTGGCCTAAACCTCGCAAGCATCACCCGGTTATCACTTCATTCTTTGTCCTAGTTGTGTAATTCATCCAGAGAATCATTTTTCTTTGATAAAAAAACTGTGTCAGTTGATGAACAGCAACAAAGTTAACTGTGTGTGGTATGTTACTTAGATTCAGACAGCTGCAGATGAGCGGAGATTCCCGAATGTCAGAGCTGAAGAACGAGGTGAAGCTGAAGGGCTTTGAGGCAGAGAGAACACAGATGGTACATGAACAGACTGTACGTAATCTGACAGAGAGTCAGTTGGAAGTGGAGAAACTTCAGAAGAAAAATGAGGTAATGCTGAAATGGACTTATTTTTTAAAATTTATAATTGGTGCAATTTCCTATGATAATTAAGAAACTTGAAATGGGAAGTGGGGTGCAAATCAGAAATTTTCTACAACCCTTTCCTACAAGTAGATAGCCCTATCATACACTCACAGAAATTACCTTGTTTTTATTGTCACTACCCCTAATTCTTTACTAGTTATTGAGATTTGTTTTGTATGAATCTCTTACAAGCTTAAGGAGATAATAACTTTTCCCATGATGAGTAATTTATGTTTTGCTGATGACGAGTACAGTGGCTTTATAGACAAATATATTTAAGCATGAGCTGAAGATAAAAACTTGTCTGTAATTTTACAGGTATTGACCAAGGAGTACTACTGCCTTCAGGGTTCTATGGACAAGCGCCTACTAGAACTTGAATCAGAAATCTCTGACAAACAATCTAAACTTACAGCTTATGAGAAGATTGAGAAGGAGCTGGATGATGTTGTCATGCAGGCTGCAGAAGGTACTTTCAAGGTCATGTCAGGGTCATGTTACTGTCAAGTTTATGTGTAAAAAGCTGTTCTATAACCTGAATTTACCTAGTATATTGAATCCACTATATATATACAATTGACTGCCTGTTTCCATGTAATATTGTACATAAGACAAAGTGCAGTAAGCAATCTTCAATTTATTTCTAAACACTATGGGTTCCACAATGTTAAATTTCAATATTTCCAGAAATTCTGCGAGTCTCATGAACACTCTATAAATATAGGACCCAGGACTTGCACATCGATTTATCACTGAAAGAGTGTTTTAAAAACGATAGTTGTTGTATAAGGTATACAGTTATCTACATGTTATGCTTTCCGCCTGCAGTGAACAATGAACAGGAAGCTGAGAAGGTGCTGTTTTCCTATGGCTATGGAGCTAACATGCCCAGTACAGCCAAGAGGAGACTCCAGCAGAGGTAAGGTTAAACGCCAAAGGGGATTTAAACAAAAATATGGATAAAAACGGTCAGAAACTGTTTTTAACAGCCTACTTATGAAATGTATACTAAAGCTGGCTATTAGTGTTGGAGGATGTGTCTGTCTATAACCAGGGTCGCTTTCGCCTATCCCAGTAGAAACGGTTCAGGTGGCAAGGAAATATTCCACAAACACACTGTAGGCAGAGCTTTGAAATGCTGTTTCGGAGAATGAATATTATCAATAGTAATAGATGTCCTTCTTTCACACATCCACTAAATTATATAACAAATCTTGAAATATACATGTGGATTGACCTTGTTTAATACAGAATAACACAAACTAGCAACAGTCAACAGTTTAGTTTCGGTCAGGCACGTCTGGACCCCTCGATATACTTGTGCCAAATATTCCCGAGGTCAGCCTCAGTTCAGATCTGCTCCTGTCGTTTTCCTTCAGATTCAATTGTATCAACTGGTTGAACCATATACGTTAAAGGGGCCCTATGTATGGCTGTCTATAACTAGTAACGGAGTTGGTGTCGGTCTATCTGGATATATTGATTTATGTTCTAATTTACTAGTTCAAACAAACATAAATCATTTATCAATGACAACTCAACACTGTAATATAGGAAATAGCTGACCTGAGCGACTGTTCCTCTAGCTCCAAGTCCCAAAGGATCTGTCCTAGAAGCTCTGTAATATGCCAAATGCCAACGCCTATAAACCTGAAAGCATTCACCAAATGGCTCAGAGAGGCTCTCAATCCTAGTTTAGAGCTCTATGACAAGTAACATCAAAACAAATTNGTCTGGCTGCAACAGCTCGAATGACACTACCACCTATACACCCTGTATATGACAACCCCCTACCCCAGGTGATTCACGTGCAACACGTAATTCACCGCGTACGTCAGACTCCACGCCTTACCCCTACATACACAGGTACTCTAGCACCTACGTAACCCCAGTGATCCCGTACCATTGATAAATAAAACAGTACAGGGCTGCCAATATGATAGTATATTCCAGTATGTACTTTTCAAACTTTGGGATTAAAATGTTTCAGTGTACATCTGGCAAGGCGGGTTCTGCAGTTGGAGAAAATCAACACCAACTTGAGAAAGGATGTTGACCGAGAGAAGAGCAAGATAAAACAGCTGGCAGAGGAGGTAATAGAAACGTTTGTGATTGATACTAAATTAAATATTAGAAGTGTGTAGTAGCAGAAAATTATCTATTATTGGTTCAGCTCTTCTCCCTAGTTCACTTTAGGAAGAGAACATTTACAATATATTGTATTTGTATCTGTTTACAGCTGAAGAGCAGCAATTCTATACTGGACCAAGCACAGCAGCCATATAATTACCTCATAGAAAGTATACGACAGAGGGACGCCAGCCTGCAGAAACAGAAGGAGTACATTTACAGTCTGGAGCACGACAGGGAGTAAGTAACTTCCCGCAGAGAACTCAAAGTATAACCCCCTAGAATTATGAGGATGAAGGTAAAAAAGTCACTTTTAAATACTTATGATTTCCTGATCATGTGTGGGGGACTGATTTCCTGATCATGTGTGGGGGACTGATTTCCTGGTCATGTGTGGGGGACTGATTTCCTGGTCATGTGTGGGGGACTGATTTCCTGGTCATGTGTGGGGGACTGATTTCCTGGTCATGTGTGGGGGACTGATTTCCTGGTCATGTGTGGGGGACTGATTTCCTGGTCATGTGTGGGGGACTGATTTCCTGGTCATGTGTGGGGGACTGATTTCCTGGTCATGTGTGGGGGACTGATTTCCTGGTCATGTGTGGGGGACTGATTTCCTGGTCATGTGTGGGGGACTGATTTCCTGGTCATGTGTGGGGGACTGATTTCCTGGTCATGTGTGGGGGACTGATTTCCTGGTCATGTGTGGGGGACTGATTTCCTGGTCATGTGTGGGGGACTGATTTCCTGGTCATGTGTGGGGGACTGATTTCCTGGTCATGTGTGGGGGACTGATTTCCTGGTCATGTGTGGGGGACTGATTTCCTGGTCATGTGTGGGGGACTGATTTCCTGGTCATGTGTGGGGGACTGATTTCCTGGTCATGTGTGGGGGACTGATTTCCTGGTAATGTGTGGGGGACTGATTTCCTGATCATTGTGGGGGACTGATTTCCTGATCATGTGTGGGGGACTGATTTCCTGGTCATGTGTGGGGGACTGATTTCCTGATCATGTGTGGGGGAATGTATCTTTTTGAGTCCTAGTTGATCACCTTATTTTTTTAATTTTTGCAGAGCTTTGGAGAAGGAGAGAGAAGACTTTTTGAGGACAAAGAATCAAATGTCTCTTGATTTGGAGCGACTCTTGAACCAGAAAGAGGTTTGTGATGCACACGTTTTCTTAGGAAAACAAACTGGAGAGAAAATATGATACTGATATTGATAATTTCAAAGCAACACAAGTTATCAAATTCATGTTCTGTACTTTCGTTTTGTATCAGCTAATGTTGTATTGTTCTGTACTTTGTTTTGTACCAGCTAATGTTGTATTGTTCTGTACTTTGTTTTGTATCGGCTAATGTTGTATTGTTCTGTACTTTGTTTTGTATCAGCTAATGTTGTATTGTTCTGTATCAGCTAATGTTGGATTGTTTTGTACTTAATTTTGTATCAGCTAATGTTGTATTGTTCTGTACTTTTGTTTTGTATCAGCTAATGTTGTATCGTTCTGTATTTTTTTTGTCCCAGCTATTGTTGTATCGTTCTGTACTTTGTTGTGTATCAGCTAATGTTATATTGTTCTGTATCAGCTAATGTTGTATTGTTCTGTATCAGCTAATGTTGTATTGTTTTGTACTTAATTTTGTATCAGCTAATGTTGTATTGTTCTGTACTTTGTTTTGTATCAGCTAATGTTGTATCGTTCTGTACTTTGTTTTGTATCGGCTAATGTTGTATTGTTCTGTACTTTGTTTTGTATCTGCTAATGTTGTATCGTTCTGTACTTTGTTTTGTATCAGCTAATGTTGTATCGTTCTGTATTTTTTTTGTACCAGCTAATGTTGTATCGTTCTATACTTTTGTTTTTTATCAGCTAATGTTGTATTGTTCTATACTTTGTTTTGTATCAGCTATTGTTGTATCGTTCTGTACTTTGTTGTGTATCAGCTAATGTTATATTGTTCTGTATCAGCTAATGTTGTATTGTTCTGTACTTTGTTGTGTATCAGCTAATGTTGTATTGTTCTGTACTTTGTTTTGTATCAGCTATTGTTGTATCGTTCTGTACTTTGTTGTGTATCAGCTAATGTTGTATTGTTTTGTACTTTGTTTTGTATCAGCTAATGTTGTATTGTTCTGTACTTTGTTTTGTATCAGCTAATGTTGTATTGTTCTGTACTTTGTTTTGTATCAGCTAATGTTGTATCGTTCTGTACTTTGTTTTGTATCAGCTAATGTTGTATTGTTCTGTACTTTGTTTTGTATCAGCTAATGTTGTATCGTTCTGTACTTTGTTTTGTATCAGCTAATGTTGTATTGTTCTGTACTTTGTTTTGTATCAGCTAATGTTGTATCGTTCTGTACTTTGTTTTGTATCTGCTAATGTTGTATTGTTCTGTATCTGCTAATGTTGTATCGTTCTGTACTTTGTTTTGTATCTGCTAATGTTGTATCGTTCTGTACTTTGTTGTGTATCAGCTAATGTTGTATTGTTCTGTACTTTGTTTTGTATCAGCTAATGTTGTATTGTTCTGTACTTTGTTTTGTATCGGCTAATGTTGTATTGTTCTGTATCTGCTAATGTTGTATCGTTCTGTACTTTGTTTTGTATCTGCTAATGTTGTATCGTTCTGTACTTTGTTGTGTATCAGCTAATGTTGTATTGTTCTGTACTTTGTTTTGTATCAGCTAATGTTGTATCGTTCTGTACTTTGTTTTGTATCTGCTAATGTTGTATTGTTCTGTATCTGCTAATGTTGTATCGTTCTGTACTTTGTTTTGTATCAGCTAATGTTGTATTGTTCTGTACTTTGTTCTGTATCAGCTATTGTTGTATCATTCTGTACTTTGTTGTGTATCAGCTAATGTTGTATTGTTTTGTACTTTGTTTTGTATCAGCTAATGTTGTATCGTTCTGTACTTTGTTTTGTATCTGCTAATGTTGTATCGTTCTGTACTTTGTTTTGTATCTGCTAATGTTGTATTGTTCTGTATCTGCTAATGTTGTATCGTTCTGTACTTTGTTTTGTATCAGCTAATGTCGTATTGTTCTGTATCTGCTAATGTTGTATCATTCTGTACTTTGTTTTGTATCAGCTAATGTTGTATTGTTCTGTATCAGCTAATGTTGTATCGTTCTGTACTTTGTTGTGTATCAGCTAATGTTGTATTGTTCTGTTCTTTGTTTTGTATCAGCTATTGTTGTATGGTTCTGTACTTTGTTGTGTATCAGTTAATGTTGTATTGTTCTGTATCCGCTAATGTTGTATCGTTCTGTACTTTGTTGTGTATCTGCTAATGTTGTATCGTTCTGTACTTTGTTCTGTATCAGCTAATGTTGTATCGTTCTGTATCTGCTAATGTTGTATCGTTCTGTACTTTGATTTGTATCTGCTAATGTTGTATCGTTCTGTACTTTGTTCTGTATCAGCTAATGTTGTATCGTTCTGTACTTTGTTCTGTATCTGCTAATGTTGTATCGTTCTGTACTTTGTTGTGTATCAGCTAATGTTGTATTGTTCTGTACTTTGTTTTGTATCAGCTATTGTTGTATGGTTCTGTACTTTGTTGTGTATCAGTTAATGTTGTATTGTTCTGTATCAGCTAATGTTGTATCGTTCTGTACTTTGTTGTGTATCAGCTAATGTTGTATTGTTCTGTACTTTTGTTTGTATCAGCTAATGTTGTATCGTTCTGTACTTTGTTTTGTATCTGCTAATGTTGTATTGTTCTGTATCTGCTAATGTTGTATCGTTCTGTACTTTGTTTTGTATCTGCTAATGTTGTATCGTTCTGTACTTTGTTGTGTATCAGCTAATGTTGTATTGTTCTGTACTTTGTTTTGTATCAGCTAATGTTGTATCGTTCTGTACTTTGTTTTGTATCTGCTAATGTTGTATTGTTCTGTATCTGCTAATGTTGTATCGTTCTGTACTTTGTTTTGTATCTGCTAATGTTGTATCGTTCTGTACTTTGTTGTGTATCAGCTAATGTTGTATCGTTCTGTACTTTGTTTTGTATCAGCTAATGTTGTATTGTTCTGTACTTTTGTTTTATATCAGCTAATGTTGTATCGTTCTTTTCAGGAGATGTCTGTCATGAAGCAGGTTGTGATGAACTTATCAAATCATCCAACAGGAGCGAAGAAAGCTTCCGTTGTGCCACGGGACATGGTCAGGCCTAGGAGTTCAGCTGTTCATGTCCCACACCACACGTTTGAGCCACAGGATGACCCGAATATCCTCAAACCTGGATCAATTTCACTGGTAATGTACCCTAATGCTAGGGGTCATCTTTCTGATAATATTCTATATCCTGGATCTATCTTAACCTTTCAGACAATGTTCACAAGCCAGGATCTGTTTTAAACTTTCAGATAATGTTCTCAAGCCGGGAACTGTGTTAAATCTTCAGATAATGATCTCTAGCCTGTGTTAAACTTTCAGATAATGTTCTAAGCTTGGATCTGTGTTAAAACAATCAGATAATGTAATGTTCTCAAGCTTGGATCCATGCTAAATCTTCAGATAACAGATTTTTATTTTCAATTTGTCAGTATGTGAAATTTGAGATTCAGTCCTAATAATCTTTGTTCTATCTTAAACTTTCAGATTATATCCTTAATCTTTAATCATGGTTATCAATAATTAAAAGAATTTCTTTGTGTTACAGACTCGAGACAAGTCACAGTGGGCCAAGAAACTCAAGCAGAAAAACATGTCTGAACAGCCAAAATATTCACAAGTGTATGCTACAGCAACGTCCTAACACTTACGTCCTAACACTTACGTCCTCCATACCTGAGTAACGCAAAATATTCATATCATCAGATGTGTAGGACAGTGGAAACAGCAATTACCAACATTAGTAGGTGTTATATCATCATCTATGATAGAGATTATAATAGTGTCAGTTTAGAGTCTCATAGTTGTAGATATGTATTGGAGAAAAACTATCTTTTTCTCATTGTTAAAGAAGTTTATTTCTTTGAAAAGATGAACTTTTTTTAAAATTTTCCTTACTAAGCTGAATTTTCTTTAAAAAATGCAAGCAATCTATGGTCAGGAATTTGAATGTGCCTCAGTCCGTCCAAAATCGATTTAGCTGTTCTGTATGTATAGATGTAAGTCATGAATATACAAGTATATACATTGCATAGTAGATAGTATCACTAAATTATGCCTCCAACTGACCAGGCATGATACTGATATAAGATGAGATGAAATAATCTGTTGGTCATAATTTCCTATAGTTGTGATTTGTTGCCTAATTATTGCACAAGTTTCTTAAAGGCTTACAGTATTTTGTGGAAATTGCCAAGATCGGTTTAAGCAGCATTTAGTGTGAATTGCCTTTGATTTGCCTACAGCATTGATAGTGGTAAAGTTTCAGTGTCTTAGTAAATCGCTGCTTATATCTTAACAGATTATTTGTACTTAATTTATATGTTTATCAGAAAAAACACATGAAACATAACTACAATATATGTTATCTGATTCCTAAGCATTAGTAACCGTTGGGAGAAACACATTTTCAAATTTCCTGCACATGTATGATTTCTGATCATGACAGCCTCATTTATGTCAATGGAAGGATAGGGATCCAATTTGTAGTACACATATTTTAAAAATCTAAAAACTGTTTGTATATAATATTGTATATATTTGTATAAATAAATATTTATAGTCATTAAAATCATGTTTATGATAACCTTGATGAACTGATTCTTTGTTCTTTAAACTAGGAAATTCATTTTTCATTTGTTTGAAGTGAGAGTGACACTTGGTATACATACTGGACAGAAATCACTGAACATACTCGCCAGTAAACAGTGTTCATGTTTTCTTAAGCACGAACAACTCTGATACAATTGGTCAAACAATTTGGAATGTGATAAACCATGTACTATTAAATAAATTGACTTTGTCAAATTGACAGAAACATGATGAAAGAAGAAAATATCACAAACTCTTTGCTATTAACAACTTAAACATTTTATTACAATGTTGTAACTCTACTAAATCACAATTTCACAAATTTCCTTTTTTCTCATGTTCTCACTAGTGAAAATTCATGACAACACTTTTAAAAATTAAAATGACTGAATTTGTGACTAGAAGTCAATTAATATAGGCATAAATTGCTTTATGTTAGATGAGGCCTGTTTTATTACAACCATTAGTCCTAATTAAATACGTTATTTTAGTATTTAACCGGTGTTGTGCTAAATAATGGAACATTAAATGCTGTGTTGAAGATATTTATATAATTAAATAAACTTGATTAATATACAATTATAGCATGGTGATGAGGTCGATACATGGTTTTATCGACCTAAGTTAGCAATATTGACCAAGGACGCAGTCCAAGGTCAATATTGCTAACCTAGGTCGATAAAACCATGTATCGACCGAAATTGCCATGCTACAATAGTTTTATTATTTTAATTTATTTTCTCAAAATATCAGAAAAAAATGTAATTTCCATTTTTTTTAAGTCACAAATTTTAAAATTGACTAAACAAAAATATCAGAAAAATAACATTTTTTAATTAAATATCTGCAATAATCTGCAATAATCATTTAAATATCTGCAATAAGTGACTTGCAGTGTTAATCTTGATCATTACTGTGTTCATCTCCCATGAGGTGTTAATCATCTAAATGACTTCATAAAAATTCCAGAATCTATTTATAGCAGGTCAATAACACTTTTTCTACCAACTTTTTTGAACACCTGCAAACCACTCCGGTTTATAACTACTTTTACAGGTGGTCACATGATGTTGTTTCAGCCAATCAGAGTCAGCTCAAAATCAATTAAAATAATAATACAATATATTGCACATTATTCAGAAAAAAATACAAACAGTTAACCCAATATCATGTCACAGGTATTATAGATAAATGATACAAAGAGTGTAAAGATAAAATAGGATATGACAGAAAATTATAGAGATACAAGAGGAAGGAAACGGTTACAACGGTTACAAGAGGAAGTAAAGGGTTACAAGAGGAACTTCCCCGAAGTAAACAGTTACAAGAGGAACTTCCCCGAAGTAAACAGTTACAAGAGGAACTTCCCCGAAGTAAACAGTTACAAGAGGAAGTAAGGATATTGACAATAGGTAAAAGGATAAGACAGAAATTATAGGGATATAACAGGAAGTATAGGGAAACAACAGGAAGTATAGGGAAACAACAGGAAGTATAGAGACATTACAAGTAGTATAAGGAAACAATGGGAAGTATAGGGATATGACAGGAAATATAGGGACATTTCAAGTAGTATGGGGATATGACAGGAAGTATAGGGATATGACAGGAAGTATAGAGATATGACAAGTAGTATAGGGAAACAACAGGAAGTATAGGGATATGACAAGTAGTATAGGGAAACAACAGGAAGTATAGGGATATGACAGGAAGTATAGGGCCATAACAAGTAGTATAGGGAAACAACAGGAAGTAAAGGGATATGACAGGAAGTATAGGGCCATTACAAGTAGTATAGGGATATGACAGGAAGTATAGGGCCATTACAAGTAGTATAGGGCCATTACAAGTAGTATAGGGATATGACAGGAAGTATAGGGCCATTACAAGTAGTATAGGGATATGACAGGAAGTATAGGGCCATTACAAGTAGTATAGGGATATGACAGGAAGTATAGAGATATGACAGGAAGTATAGGGCCATTACAAGTAGTACAGGGAAACAATGTAGGAAGTACGGATCCCTAACTCTGTGAAAAATGGTTTATGACCATGAAGACACATATTATTATAAGACCATATACCACTTCCTGCGGACATATTTATTTTGAGGTCAAATGTAACGGGAAAGAAAACAGCTGGGATTTAAACCCGCTATTTTAGAAGTCTAACCACATGTGCTACCGTGTTGCTTGTGATTAATTCATCCTACACAAAGAAAAAAACCTCCTGTAACATAACCATAGAGGTGTATCTGTAACTTAACAATGTTCCATAATCATAAATAAGTACAGGAATTCATCATCACATTAGTACACACGTTTTGTCTATGTGCAATAAGAAACACTGAAACAGATACATGTATATTAATGTAACCTTACAGGGTTTTTGAGACAGATTTAAAGTAATTTACTGATGTTACGGCAAGGCCAGGTTATCTACTGACATAAGGGAAAGGCCAGGTAATCCACTGATGTTACGGCAAGGCCAGGTTATCTACTGACATAAGGGAAAGGCCAGGTTATCTACTGACGTTACAGCAATCTATTACCCCTACCAACAGAACAGTTGGAATAAAAAAGTTAGTTTTGTTATATTGCTGGTATAAATTCAATCTCCCAAGCTTTGTAACATAGTGACATATTTTCAATAAGATTCATCGCTTTGGAAATATGTGATATCAAAGTTTTACTTTCTTCACAAACAATGTACATATTAAACGTGTCGCTACATTTCAAGACCGACTAGTCCCTTTTTCAAGCTATGACTGAGTAGGCCATATGTTTTTTTTACCTCAACAATGATGTGATTGAATTGTATATTTTTTTTGTCACTCGACCCGAGACATTTCGCCTAACGATAGGGAGCGTATACACACAGCATCAGACAGGTTACAGGTGACAAATTTTATACATACATTGTTTGTGTATAAAGAAAAAACTATGATACAGACACAGTTCCAAAATGATGAATCCTACTGAAGATTCTCCCAAACTAAGGATTCAGAAAGCCACTGCCTACATTGTACTGATGGCTCAGCTGATCAGGGAACGGAGAGACATCACAAGCAGTGACACAGAGCAATATTACAGATCAGTCAGGCGGAACTGCTGTGATGATCACTGGAGATTTGGGTCATACAAATAACAAGAGGCCCATGGGCCTTAACGGTCACCTGAGTCTATAGTATTTATTTTTGTTGTTGAAATATGTACCAATTTGAGTAAAAAATAGTATAATGTTAACTTAACTTTGTCAGGACCATGAGCTGATCATTCCTAGACCAATTTTAAGTGAGATCGGCCTATTAGAACTTAGTAGCAAAATAGCGGCCATGGCAGCCAAATTGTATTTCTGATTGACCCGAAAAATAACAACACTTTGTCAGGACCATGAGGCGATCATTCCTACCAACTTTCAGTTCAATCGGTCCAGCAGAACTTGACTTTAAGTTTGAAATAGGTTTTCAAAATGGCGGCCGTGGCGGCCATATTGGATTTCTGATCGACCCGAAAAATAACAACACTTTGTCAGGACCATGAGGCGATCATTCCTACCAACTTTCAGTTCAATCGGTCCAGCAGAACTTGACTTTAAGTTTGAAATAGGTTTTCAAAATGGCGGCCGTGGCGGCCATATTGGATTTCTGATCGACCCGAAAAATAACAACACTTTGTCAGGACCATGAGGCGATCATTCCTACCAACTTTCAGTTCAATCGGCCCAGCAGAACTTGACTTTAAGTTTGAAATGTAAAATGTTAACGGACGACGGACGACGGACGACGGACGACGACGGACGAAAACGGATAGCAATAGGTCACTTGAGCTAAAGCTCAGGTGACCTAATAAAACTAGATTGTTGACCCTGAAAGTGTTGACACGTAATCAGGTTAATTGAGTCTGATGTAGCACATGCACCACCATACTATAATGCTACTGTCACTAGCTCCAGTAGCATATTAACACTGGACCAGCAGTGTGGGGCTCTTCAAACATTCAGTTTTTAACTTGGTCCCCAGGGGAAACCAGCTGATACCACAAAGGTAATATAATCATCTATATGTATCAAATGTCGGCTGAAAGTAGACCCGGGGCGATGTATCAGATGTCGGCTGGGGGCAGCATCAATAGACCCGTTTGTCGTAAGACGTCAATACCTTTATGGAGGACACAGACTTTAGAAATACCCAGGCGTATAATCTCATTTGCAAACTGAAACAGATATAAACATAAATGATTACATATTGATATGTGTGTGTACTCTCAATTTCGTAAGTCTGACAGTAGAACTTGGTTATGATAAACTTTATACGTTGTGGTGGGGATGAGATGGGACTTGCAGGGATATTGGCTCTGCCTATGATTTTCTGAGTGTGTGTAGGCGAGGGCTGGGATGCCGGTGAACAATCTGACAAAGCACCTCCTCCACTTCCTGAACACTTTCTTTCATACTATTTTTACTTTAACATGTACATTGTAATTCATATAATCTGGATGTATTCTTGAACATGAACCATACCATCCTGAAAGGGTTGGAAATTGTAGGTAATTATCAGATCACTTTGATGAGTTCGTGTGATTCCTAATTTGTTATCCTTCATGTTTACATGTTTACTGATGAACTAAGTAACTGTGTGATGACCAAGTGACAGGACTTACATTCACAGCATTTTTCCCTCTACTTCCAACAATGACCTTGACCTGTGGCCTGCTGGAGGTCAAGGTTGTGACGGCAGGGCAAGCATTGAGATCTCCTTCAGGTGAAAAAGCAGAATGGAATGGAATGTTGATACTCTTCTCCACTGTACCTTTATTGAATCTGAAGCTGAAGTAAGGAACTGTAATCACAGGATAATCAAATGTACAGCTCCAGCTAAAACAGTACTTAAATGTCTTCACTCAACGTAATAATATGTCCAAATTCACTTAACATACTAACTTTTAATTGTTATTATATTTCATTGCAGAGAGTCAAACTGATGGTCAATATCCTCACCCTTTTTTAAGTAGAATATTCAGGGATGGGGGGTTGTTAGAGGCAATCTTTAAGAGACCTCATAACTGATCAAATTGAGAAACAGTTTAGAGAAGTTGTGCCCTAACATTAATGCATTTCTATTTAAATAGTCCCATTATCTCTTTGTTACAACTCTGGAATCACGCTCATTAAAGTAGAATAGTAATGATTATCAACATGACATTATTTATAACCATTTAACAGTTCCCCATTCTGTGTCGATTAAAACTGAAAAAAGCATTTTCCATTTCAAAGGATACTCTTCCTCACTGCGAACATCTACCACCAACAACATGGGTTTGCTGTTCTGTTTGCGTTTGGTTGGACTTTTGCTGTGTGCAGGACCTGTCAATTCACCCAATTCAATCAGGTCCTCTGCAGAAATCCTTGGCACCTTTTCTCGCTTCAACTCCTCGATCGGTATTGGCTCCATAGACTAGGAATCAGATAGCAGAGTAGGTTACAAGGGAGGTAATGCTTGCTTACATCTTAGATTTGTTACTGTTATGGCAGAGTTTTGTTAATCGGGGCACCTTTGTTGACAAGAAAAGAAACTACATGTGAGATGACTTGGTTATTTAGACAATTATTTACAGAAAAAAGCTATTACTCCAGCTTGATTGTAGGACAAAAGGACCACCAGATTTGGGGTGACTGGATCAACAAGGCTGATAGTGGGACCACCAGATTTGGGGTGACTGATCAACAAGGCTGATAGAGGGACCACCAGATTTGGGGTGACTGGTTAACAAGGCTAATAGAGGGACCAACAGATTGGGGGTGACTGTATAACAAGGCTGATAGTGGGACCACCAGATTGAGGTGTGACTGGATCCACAAGGCTGATAGTGGGACCACCAGATTGAGGTGTGACTGGATCCACAAGGCTGATAGTGGGACCACCAGATTGGGGGTGACTGGATCCACAAGGCTTATAGTGGGACCACCAGATTTGGGGTGACTGATCAACAAGGCTGATAGTGGGACCACCAGATTGGGGGTGTCTGGATCAACAAGGCTGATAGAGGGACCACCAGATTTGGGGTGACTGGTTAACAAGGCTAATAGAGGGACCAACAGATTGGGGGTGACTGGATAACAAGGCTGATAGAGGGACCACCAGATTGGGGGTGACTGGATCAACAAGGCTGATAGAGGGACCAACAGATTGGGGGTGACTGTATAACAAGGCTGATAGTGGGACCACCAGATTGGGGGTGTCTGGATCAACAAGGCTGATAGAGGGACCACCAGATTGGGGATGACTGGATCAACAAGGCTGATAGTGGGACCAACAGATTGGGGATGACTGGATCAACAAGGCTGATAGTGGGACCACCAGATCAGGGTTGACTGGATCAACAAGGCTGATTGTGAGACCACCAGATTGAGAGTGACTGGATCAACAAGGCTGATAGTGGGACCACCAGATTGGGGGTGTCTGGATCAACAAGTCTGATAGGGGGACCACCAGATCAGGGTTGACTGGATCAACAAGTCTGATTGTGAGACCACCAGATTGAGAGTGACTGGATCAACAAGGCTTATAGTGGGACCACCAGATTGGGGGTGTCTGGACCAACAAGGCTGATAGAGGGACCAACAGATTGGGGGGGACTGGATAACAAGGCTGATAGAGGGACCACCAGATTGGGGGTGTCTAGATCAACAAGGCTGATAGAGGGACCACCAGATTGGGGGTGTCTGGATCAACAAGTCTGATAGAGGGACCACCAGATCAGGGTTGACTGGATCAACAAGGCTGATAGTGAGACCACCAGATTGAGAGTGACTGGAACAACAAGGCTGATAGTGGGACCAACAGCCTGGGGGTGACTGGATCAACAAGGCTGATAGTGGGACCACCAGATTGGGGGTGACTGGATCAACAAGGCTGATAGTGGGACCACCAGATTAGGGGTGACTGGATCCACAAGGCTGATAGTGAGACCACCAGATGGAGGGTGATTGGATCCACAAGGCTGATAGTGGGACCATCAGAATAAGGGTGACTGGATCTACAAGGCTGATAGTGAGACCACCATATTGGGGGGTGACTGGATCAACAAGGATGAAAGTGGGACCACCAGACTGGGGGTGATTGGATCCACAAGGCTGATAGTGGGACCACCAGATTGGGGGTGACTGGATCCACAAGGCTGATAGTGGGACCACCAGATTGAGGTGTCACTGGATCCACAAGGCTGATAGTGGAACCACCAGATTGGGGGTGACTTGATCCACAAGGCTGATAGTGGGACCATCAGAATAAGGGTGACTGGATCTACAAGGCTGATAGTGGGACCACCAGATTGAGGTGTGAATGGATCCACAAGGCTGATAGTGGAACCACCAGATTGGGGGTGACTTGATCCACAAGGCTGATAGTGGGACCATCAGAATAAGGGGGACTGGATCCACAAGGCTGATAGTGGGACCACCAGATTGAGGTGTGACTGATCCACAAGGCTGATAGTGGGACCACCAAATTTGGGGTGACTGGATCAACAAGGCTGAAAGTGGGACCACCAGATTGGGGGTGACTGGATCCACAAGGCTGATAGTGAGAACACCAGATTGAGGGTGACTGGATCAACAAGGCTGATAGAGGGACCACCAGACTGGGGATGACTGGATCAACAAGGCTGATAGTGGGACCACCAGATTGAGGTGTGACTGGATCCACAAGGCTGATAGTGAGAACACCAGATTGAGGGTGACTGGATCAACAAGGCTGATAGTGGGACCACCAGACTGGGGATGACTGGATCAACAAGGCTGATAGTGGGACCACCAGATTGAAGTGTGACTGGATCCACAAGGCTGATAGTGGGACCACCAGATTGAGGGTGACTGGATCAACAAGGCTGATAGTGGGACCCCCAGATTGAGGTGTGACTGGATCCACAAGGCTGATAGTGAGACCACCAGATTAGGGGTGACTGGATCCACAAGGCTGATAGTGGGACCACCAGATTAGTGGTGACTGGATCAACAAGGCTGATAGTGAGACCACCAGACTGGGGGTGACTGGATCAACAAGGCTGATAGTGAGACCACCAGATTGAGGGTGACTGGATCAACAAGGCTGATAGCGAGACCACCAGATTGGGGGTGACTGGATCCACAAGGCTTATAGTGGGACCACCTGATTGAGGTGTGACTGGATCAACAAGGCTGATAGTGAGACCACCAGATTGAGGGTGACTGGATCCACAAGGCTGATAGTGAGACCACCAGATTGAGGGTGACTGGATCCAAAAGGCTGATAGTGAGACCACCAGATTGAGGGTGACTGGAACAACAAGGCTGATAGAGGGACCACCAGATTGGGGGAGACTGGATCAACAAGGCTGATAGTGGGACCACCAGATTGAGGGGTGACTGGATTAAATACTAGAAAATGTCTGTAAGACATAAATGCCCCCACTGCACTGTATAACAAGGCTGATAGTGGGACCACCAGATTGAGGTGTGACTGGATTAAATACTAGAAAATGTCTGTAAGACATAAATGCCCCCACTGCCACAAGAAATTAGTTTCAGTGTTCTAAAAAAACGTTACAAACACTTTGATCTTGATACCCTGAAACATGCACACACACAAGGTACTACACTTAAAGTTGATAAGTTGATTTTAATATTCATATGTTTTTCTGTATGTTATTTCCATCCTGAAACACAATGATGCCAGAGGTACCTTTATATAAAGTTTGACCAAAATCTGTGAAAGTGTTTAAATTGAATCAGTTGATGATTTTCTATATATAGCAAGTGTGACCTTGGCCTTGACCTTGGATCCCTGAAACACAACGATGTCCGAAGTATACTCATAGTTGACCTTTGTATAAAGTTTGACCAAAATCTGTCAAAGAATAAAGTTGCTTAGTGTTTACATTGAATCGGGACGGGATGAACAAGGGCAACACTATATGCCCCCCCATTTTGTGGAGGGTTGTACCTTTGTATAAAGTTTGACCAAAATCTGTCAAAGAATGAAGTTGATTATAAGTGTTTACATTGAATCGGGACAGGACGCGATGGAACGGGTGTTTACATTGAATCGGGACGGGACGGGACGGGACGGACATGGACAACACTAAAATAAAGTAGAAGTTGCCATAAAGTAAACTGAGGGTTTTTAACCAATAACATCAGTTCACACTAACACTAAAGCCCTGTGAGTTTTAATTAGCTTACCAACACAAAGTTTTATATAAGTATAGTATATTACAAGTACTGAGTATGTCATTACCAGATCTGTAGAGGGCTGGTCATTATAGTCGCGTGAGTAATACGACAAGTTGGGGCGACTTTCCTCTTTCTGTGCTTTCTTGGGTGGTCGGGCATGCTGGCGGTAGGTGGCACTTTTTGGCGTGCTACAGAAAATCTTGATTGAGTCTTGGACACACCTCTGGATGTCGATCTCTGCATCAGAGGAGACACAATTTTAAAAAGGATAATTTTCAGGATACTCATATTCAGAAAGTTAATTGACAGTTTTTATTTATTCAATATGGGACTATCAATTTCATGATAACAAATGTAGAAAACAGATGTGTCTGGACATATGAATTTTACAGTATTTATAACAAAAGATACCATTTACCGGTAGCTCATTCACCTCTGAAATTTCATGATGAACTATTCCAACCTTTGAATTGGAAGAGTTCAAATGTGTCTTCAGGGGTGAATGAGTTAATGCTGTAATAGACATATCCACAACCTCAATGCATAAATCACAAAGACCTGTACCTATATAATACTTTATTATTTTACAACAATTATAAAACAAGATATTTCAACTCATATTAATTAATCATACTTGTTGGCCCAGATGTTAGCACGTATACAAAGGAGTCCTTAATGTGGGAGGAAACAGGAGTACCTGGAGAAAACCCATGTGGTCAGGCAGGGAATCAAACCCCAGCCGCCTTGTTGAAAGTCAAGTATGCTATGCGCTATCCCACCTAACCACCCTTCCTGATCTGTACCTTACCAGGCATAGGCAAAACCAAGAGCACACACTCATTAAGCCTTCATATTACAATGTACCTGCCATGTCTGAGAACACAAATACACCTATTTCATTTTTTTCTGATATGTCTTAGAAGGGGCAAATGTTTGAAGATCTGTATAGTTACCTGGCATATCTGAGAACAAGAGAATGCATTCATTGAAACCAAAGGAGAGTAGACGGTCACGGAACTGCTGCAAGATGGCTACTCCGATACACAACGGGAAGGAGGAGTTCCCCAGCAGTAGAGTGTCCCACAGGTGAACGATCTTATGAAGGGGGAACACATCTGTCAATGACAGGGAAGATAAAAGTATAACTGTGAAGGAATGCAGTTGTCAATGGAGTTTGGGATCAGGGTGTGAGAGTATGTGTGCATGATATCTGTTCTTTGATTCCTACTATTGTGTAAGATAAATATAGTAACACATCAGGTTTAAGTACATCCACTGCCTTTGGGTGAAATGAAATTGATAAATTCTTGTCTACCATCATTCATTGAGTTAATGTAATTACAGCAGGCACTGGTCTGTAACAGAAGATATACATGCAAAGCATTGCCTCTTATCCAATCTTACTATTTACAAATAAAATCAGTTTAAATGAAATATCAAATACAAAATTAAGTAAAGCCTGGGTCTATACTGTGTGATTATGTCTTCTTATTCCTGTCACTTAATTACAGCATCGAACATAACATCTTCCTACTTACGTGCATACATAGTCAGGAACCACGGGATGGCGTACAACTGTAATAAAACAACAGACATTAATGGTGCACCTCTCTCAGGATCAGTGACTTACAATGAGGGTGGTGGTATGGGGTGGTGGGTGTTTGTATGCCAATCAGTGACGCTCTTACAGGGACAAACTTACAACAGAGAAGTTTTTATCCTGACTCAGTGACAAACTTACTACAGAGAAGTTTTTATCCTCACTCAGTGACAAACTTACTACAGAAAAGTTTTTATCCTCACTCAGTGACAAACTTACAACAGAGAAGTTTTTATCCTCACTCAGTGGCAAACTTACAACAGAGAAGTTTTTATCCTCACTCAGTGACAAACTTACACAACAGACCAGATGGATATATAGCCTATCCAGTGATCATTAATACTTACATCTGGAATGAAACCGATTCCATCAAGATGATTGCCAAGCTCTGGGTCGTGGAATGCTATAAGGTGACTGAACACAGCTAGATATTCTGTAAATCAATGAAGATTCATGTGACTGAGTGTTCCTTGGTATATATTTTCCACTTAAAATCAATTAATTAATGACTAAATGTTATCTAGTACTTAATTTCAATTAATTAATGACTGTATGTTATCCACTTAAAATCGATCAATTAATGACTATAATTATGTTATCCACTTAATATCAATTAATTCATGACTATATGTTATCCACTTAATATCAATTAATTAATTAATATTTTATCCACTTAATATCAATTAATTAATGACTATATGTTATCCACTGAATATCAATTAATTAATGACTAAATAGTATCTACTTAAAATCAATTAATTAATGACTATATGTTATCCACTGAATATCAATTAATTAATGACTTAATAGTATCTACTTAATATCTATTAATCATTGACTAAATGTTATCTACTTAATACCTTTGCCTTCCTCATGTATTACCCTAAATGCTTTACATTATCTGGATTCAATAGCTCAAAGTCTGATTTGCTTTATAACTTAACACAAAATTTTAAACTAGTTTATTTTCCAAAAACATGATTACTTGTAAATTGTATATTGGTTGGTGAATATTGTCCCATCCCCATATGTGAAAATTCCTCTCATTATAGAATATAGAATATTTGAAATCTGAAAGTACTTCATTGATTACTGTTTACTGAACTTACCTTGGATAACCTGAGAGTTGTCTTTCAGAAATATTTTGTGTAGATATTTAGGAATGAAAGCTGTTAAACAGGCATATGCTAGGGCTGAAAGAAAAAGAATTATTATTTGAGTTTTATAGCATAATTCTAACAAGATACTGATAATTCACAATGAAGTATCACAGCATAATGTAATGTATAACCAAACAATGTAAGTCCAACCAAATTACATGTGCTTCTATAGACTGAAAAAATGATGAAAATTTGTACATAGCTAGTCCAGACATGCACATTTTTATTGATAGGTATGAGGGGAAATAATCCCTATTTTTTACCTTCATTTGTAAAGTTAAGGGCAAGAAATGGAGCACACAGGCTGTCCAGTCCCTGCCAGTACACATACTCGGGGTGGCTCACCACCCACGCCTTCAGTACACGCTTAAACTTAACATGTGCCGTCGGGGAGGACAGCAGCTCATGATATTGGTGGCACCGTGGGATGTCAACCTCAATCTGGGAAAATAAGGGGAGATAACTACATATTAGTAAAGACGACAGCCTTATGTCCTAACTGTACGAGGTGCAAAGCAATATTTGGGTTCTAATGGACTGCTGGGAACCAATAAAATACATGTATATGAGATAATAACAAGCTGCAGGTTCATACATGACCAATTATACATCGGTAACTTAAAGGAAAAAAGTTCAAATTAGTAAATAATTTATGATAAAGAAATAGTCATTCAGATTCCCTGCCAAGGGTGTGGCAGAATATATTACCAAACCATAGGCAACAAATGGCTGACTAGTTAGACCATGGTGTATGTGGGTTGGTTGGTTGACCAGTTGTTGTTGCCTTGCTATGGCTCGCCATTTAACTAGAAAGTCAAACCATGATATACTCTGGTTAAGTATCCAAATACATGGTTGTACAGCTATGGCTAGTCATGGCTTACCATGATAGTCAACCATGGTTGGTAAATTACAAGGATGTAGATCCCTGCCAAGTGGAACAATAGGGAGCTGCTAATATGTATGCAAGGATATGGATTAAGTGAAGCAAGACACAAACCCTAGATATAAATTTGTAGTATTTTTTTACAAGCGGTGATGCATATAAAGTTTCAGAAATTTATCTTTAACATATTTTGAGTAGTAGCCTGGAAACACTACCAGACAGTACTTGTTGGTATATACCCCCTGCCAACCTCGACATACCTGTCTATCAGGTATATCCCCCCTGCCCACCTTCACATACCTGTCTATCAGTTATATCCCCCCTGCCAACCTTGGCATACCTGTCTATCAGGGATATCCCCCCTGCCAACCTTGGCATACCTGTCTATCAGGGATATCCCCCTGCCAACCTTTACATACCTGTCTATCAGGGATATCCCCCCTGCCAACCGCGACATACCTGTCTATCAGGGATATCTCCCCTGCCAACCTTGACATACCTGTCTATCAGTGGGCGTAATTGTGTCTTTATCAATACTGTTGTACAAGCCTTCAATATCACCCTGAAAACAAAAGTCACAAAAGGTTAAGGTTAATACAAACAATTGTTTATCAAACAAGATGTGTTTATTTACGTCTGAATATGATGATTTGGATCATTGGACCAGTCCCTGTTTTATGTTAAGCTATCAACTAGCGATTCTACACAAGTAGTGATGCTGCTAAGTCTGGCAAGTAGAAGTACTGATATGCATATAACTTTAACACAAGTACAGTCCCCTTTTCTGAAATTTCAATTATAGTAAATACTAAATCATACTCTTCCCTCAGTTTGACGATAATTAAGTCGTTAAATGCACCAGAATATGACCAAACAAATGGTGGTGATGTATGACCAGTATTTTGCCTATGTTGTATTTTATTTTGACCTTTATGTATATGGGCCCCTGTACATGTGTTGCCTGGAGACACAAGATGTTCCATTACAGCAACTTTATTGTGCGAGTTCTAATTTATTAGCAAAAAGAAATGATCACTGACTTGTTTTATGCACTATCGTCCTGTATATTCAGTTCATACACACCACAAGCCTATACCTTCACCTTCAGAAGAGCCCCCAAAATCATCGATCCACCACAAAGACAGCTTCCAGCCTCACCTAATTAATAGATGGTATAAACCTACCTCCACCTCCAGGAGAGCTGCCCAGACAGGTGCCCTGACCAGCGGGGGGATGTCCACACGCGCCTCCTTCCAGATATGGGCTCTCTTGTAGGGGTAGGCTTTCAGCAGTCGCTCGTACAGAATAATCCGATGAAACTAAGAACAGTTGGAGGTAGTCATAGATACAGAATATATAGGTTTCACTATCAAAGTCAATCACAGTGTCAAGGTCACATAAAGCAAAATTGTGATTTACAATCAGTGTTTCGAAATTCTCTACATTTTTATATACTTGATGCAACTTTAACTTAAATTGGTTTGTTAAAGGTTATAGTATCTGTCCATCTTTTCATCATGGAAGACCTTACATCTGTTACTTGTTGTTTTAATCTGTACAAAGAATCACTAATACACATGTGAACATCATAAAAATCTGTAGTTGAAGTACCTGATATTCAACATCCTTCTCCTTGATAACCAGTGGCAGACTAGCTGTATTGGTCAGGTCAGAACTACTGGGGGACAGAGGCAGGCTACTGGTCATGCTGCTTTGTCTAGGGTACAGAAACAATAAAAAGGTCAAAACTAGTGATATCCCAGTTTGTTACCTAATATGCTGCACTGTATGTAGGTAATATGTTATGTATGTAGTGATATGTGTTATGTATGTAGTGATATGTTACATATTTAGTGATATGTGTTATGTATGTAGTGATATGTGTTACGTATGTAGTGATATGTTTTATGTATGTAGTGATATGTGTTACGTATGTAGTGATATGTAATATGTATGTAGTGATATGTGTTATGTATGTAGCGATATGTGTTACGTATGTAGTGATATGTGTTATGTATGTAGGGATATGTGTTACGTATGTAGTGATATGTGTTACGTATGTAGTGCTGTGTTATGTATGTAGTGATATGTGTTACGTCTGTAGTGATATGTGTTATGTATGTAGTGATATGTTACATATTTAGTGATATGTGTTATGTATGTAGTGATATGTATTATGTATGTAGTGAAATGTGTTATGTATGTAGTGATATGTGTTACGGATGTAGTGATATGTATTATGTATGTAGTGATATGTTTTATGTATGTAGTGATATGTGTTACGTATGTGGTGATATGTGTTATGTATGTAGTGATATGTGTTAGGTATGTAGTGATATGTGTTACGTATGTAGTGATATGTAATATGTATGTAGTGATATGTGTTATGTATGTAGGGATATGTGTTACGTATGTAGTGATATGTGTTACGTATGAAGTGATATGTGTTACGTATGTAGTGATATGTAATATGTATGTAGTGATATGTGTTATGTATGTAGAGATATGTGTTACGTATGAAGTGATATGTGTTACGTATGTAGTGATATGTAATATGTATGTAGTGATATGTGTTATGTATGTAGCGATATGTGTTACGTATGTAGTGATATGTGTTACGTATGTGGTGATATGTGTTATGTATGTAGTGATATGTGTTACGTATGTAGTGCTGTGTTATGTATGTAGTGATATGTGCTTGGGGCTCTCACTCATTTATGCAAGCATAATTTCATTCATTTGGCCATTAGAATTCAAGGGAATTCTTTTCCCCATTCAGATAATAATTATTCTTCGCTTTTATTAAGATCACACTATTATTGGATAATTTGGTATAAGATTGGTTTTTTGATAATGGTGCAATTTATAAGATACATGCAGGTGATATTACATTATGTTTCTAGTTTCTATTATGTAAAGATTAAATGGTGAGTAGCCCCAAAGAAGAGCCAAAGTGTAGATTTATTATACTTTCGAATCTAAATTTTAATAAACAAGTTCTAGAATTATTTCCGCTTTATCTTATATGTTGTGTATAAAATGGAAATTTTATTTAATTTGAGTTTATACACAACATGAATACAAGGCCCTTCCATCATGTCTTCAGTAATATAGATACTATAATGTGGGTCAGGGAGTAGGGGACATATAAACGTTCTGTATGAGATATATATATACAGATCTGTTACTATATTTAAGTAGAATATACACGTGACAAAATTGACCAATGAGAAGCAGGTACAAGCATTAGAGGAGAAATTGTTAGAGGCAGAAGACAGGAAGTTTTTCAGAGAGTTTGACAACTTATAAGTTTTACCCTCCCACCATCCCCAGGTCATCGCCTTACAGTATTTTGTTTTGTTTAAATGCCTGTGACAACTTCCGTTTTTTTTTGAATTTTTCTTATTATTTTGTTTCATGTATGGGAGCTTTTTGTTAGCAGAATTATCATCAGGTTGGTCTAAAATAATTGAAATCTATGTTTGTACATATATAAGGTTGTTATATTTCAGTGTTGACAAATGAATTTAGATATGGGCTACTCACCTGATAAGGTGGATGTTACACATAGGTAAGGAATTAATGTCAAATTGGGGTGGGTCACTTTTGCATATTATGTATTGACTATGAGTTTAGCAGATTATGTATTGACTATGCATCTACTATATATATATGTACTTATTCATTATGTTGAACATGTTGTGTAATTATTTGTTGTTTTGTCAATGCAGTTTTTATAGGTGTCATATTGAGTTTTATAATTTAAAATATTTATAACGTTTTGAGCCAGATTAGATGGTTTTAGTACATGTGAAGTACACATGTCCAGTTTTAATTATTCAGTCATGTATACCCTGTTTCAGGTTCTGATGATGATGCATATGTTAATAAGTACATGTTCAAGATATTTAGTGTTATACAATTACTTTATACTTAACCTGTTCCAGGTTATTTGGTGTTGTAAAGTTTCATATGTTACCCTGTTCCAGGG
>NW_018403566.1:20832-94716 GCF_002113885.1 Mizuhopecten yessoensis | reverse complement strand
ATGTGTTATGTATGTAGTGATATGTGTTATGTATGTAGTGATATGTGTTACGTATGTAGTGATATGTGTTACGTATGTAGTGATATGTGGTACGTATGTAGTGATATGTGTTACGTATGTAGTGATATGTGTTACGTATGAAGTGATATGTGTTACGTATGTAGTGATATGTGTTATGTATGTAGTGGTGTGTTATGTATGTAGTGATATGTTACATATGAAGTGATATGTGTTATGTATGTAGTGATATGTGTTACGTATGTAGTGATATGTATTATGAATGTAGTGTTGTGTTATGTATGTAGTGATATGTCTTACATATGTAGTGATATGTGTTATGTATGTAGTGATATGTGTTGCGTATGTAGTGATATGTGTTATGTATGTAGTGATATGTCTTCCGTATGTAGTGATATGTGTTATGTATAAAGTGATATGTTTTACGTTTGTAGTGATATGTGTTATGTATAAAGTGATATGTGTTATGTATAAAGTGATTTGTTTAACGTTTGTAGTAATATGTGTTACGAAATTATTATGTACAAATATAGTGATATGTGTTGTGAAGTGCTATGTGCTGTGTTTGTACTGTAGTAATGTATTAACATTAACAGATAGGATACAGACTTACTCATCTTCCAACAAAGGATAATAAGCCTTCTCATCCACTTCTGATAGTCGCTGTGAAATAAAACAATAAAAAGCTTTTTAAATTGTCATCAATTGATAAAACCAGGTCTTAATCTACAGTTGATCATGATTATGCAAGAAATAATGAAACCAATAAAAGTGTTGTCTCATCGCAAATATGGTAGAATTTGCAGCTAATAATTTTTACTGATGAAGGAATCAAATTTACAAGGATTAAATTTCCCAGTATGGAGATAAAAGGGTTTCTAATTTTCACATACTGGTAGATTGTCTCCGATGTTAACTATCAATAGATATCCTGTTTATTGGCCTAACCTCCTGTTATCCTGTTTATTGGCCTAACCTCCTGTTATCATGATTCTAAACCTATTCCTTGTATGTAGCATACATCATAATGTAGATACATGTACATATGAACTGACACACATAATGTAGATACATATGAACTGACACACATCATGTAGATACATATGAACTGACACACATATGAAAACTCCTTTACCGTTTTTACCAGTGATAAACCCATGCCTGGTAATAAACCCAACCCAAACTTATCTATGCAAGTAAATTATTATCTTTAACCGACATGAAAACATTATAAATCTATACTTATCCATACACATGTGATAACAGATTTACAAATGTAGGATAGTACTACACTCTGCCATATTATTTCCCATACAACTGTATTTGATTTTTATGATTTTGTATTTATTCAACAAATTTGTGAAAAATATCAACCCTTCAAAAAAACCTCCATCCCATGATAGCTGTATGATTGCTGTCACTTTGATATCATTGTATCTGGTAATATGTCAAGTGATGTTATGATGCCACCTGACATTGAAACTAGAGATGAAGCAGCACACATTGTGTAGTTTTCTCTAGCAAAGTTGTGCAAAAAAATAAAAAAAATACTCATGCATTCTCTAGGACAGTTGGACAAAATGATTGCATAATACATTCATCAAAAGATAGTTCCTTAATTTGTTGCAATTCACATTAACTCGAAACCTTTCCAGTAAGTTTTCTGAAAAAACCCCATAGTTACATTTCGTAGTTGTTCCTGTGAAGCTGTGATAACAATGCTGTCCAGTAGTTCTGCGCGGTCTCTCCTCTGTCCAAACACGTCGCCCTCATTGGTACAGAAACTAGGGGAGACATGGAGATACAGGTTCAGGTATTTTAATTAATTTGATTTTAACTAGATTGAGAATACATTATTAAACAAAACTGTTCTATGATCTACATTTCTCAATATATATATATTATTATTTGATATCTTTGGCAAGACATAAAAGGATTTTGTGTTGTGGTTCCTATGAAATTAGTCTAGATTTTTGAAGCAGATGTTAAGACATTAAAGATACCATTTTGAACCATTTATTACTATACTTTTAAATACATGATTTTATATCTCATTTAGTAAAATACAAAATATGAAACCAATCAGACACTATGGTGGTCATCTTGGATTTTCAATCAACCAGAAACCTTAATCATAAAGTCACACTTATCTCACTGCTTATGTAATGGGGGTTAAAATGTAACTGGGAAGGGGAATACTGAGGTGTTTGTTATACCTGGGAAGGAGGGTGATGGGAGGTTGTGTTTACCTGGGAAGAAGGGTAATGGGAGTTAGGTTTACCTGGGAAGGAGGGTGATGGGAGGTTTTGTTTGCCTGGGAAGAAGAGTGATGGGAGTTAGGTTTACCTGGGAAGGAGGGTGATGGGAGGTTTTGTTTACCTGGGAAGTAGGGTGATGGGAGTTAGGTTTACCTGGGAAGGAGGGTGATGGGAGGTTTTGTTTACTTGGGAAGAAGGGTAATGGGAGTTATATTTACCTGGGAAGGAGGGTGATGGGAGGTTTTGTTATGACTAGTCCTTCTTTGCGTAGTAAAGCCTCAAGGTCACCACCCGCCAATCTCCACAGATAGTACACCTCCTCCATGTTCCTCAACGATAGGTGGTCAAAGTCAAAATCTGGACAGATCAATCAACATATCAATTAATCACTCCTGACACTAATACTATATACACTCATTTTGATGTGGGTTGATTCCTGTTTATTTGATACATACCTGTAAATATATCCTGTTGATGGCTGCATTACAGTCGAAATATAATGATAAAGGGGGAAAAACATTGTTGAGCAACCTTATACTGTAATTGTTCTCATCCAAACAAGGGTGGTATAATACAACTTTCCTTCCTTAAACAACTTGTTTTAACTTTATCCATTTATAAGCCAGCAGTATGCAGGATAAACTGTCTGGTAAATATTCATTTAAAGTGTAATGTTAATCTGTTCATTCATTTTCTCACAAAACCAAACATGGTCAGGTAGGAGACTAAAAATCAGACATCTTCCTGATTTTAAGACTGAGATCCAGGCCAAACTATCACTCATCAGATGACCTCTATAAACAAACCTTGCATTATTGTACCATTTTCTCCATAGACAGGTAGTTCTAGATCTTTACATCGTGACTCTGTAGAGAAGAGTTGGAACCCGTTCCTGTATGGCACCTGAAAGCATACATGTGGTCAATTCATTGTTCATCTAAAACATTTTTTAAAACAATTCATCCGATAGGGACAACAAGTTAATAACAGGATTTTTAAAAATCAAGCACAAATAAAAACTTTGAATCCAACATAGTTTAAGAGTAGTGTTATAATAGTAAGAGGCCCAGAGGACATGTAGCCCTCACCTGGACCATATTATCACTTGTACATGTAAGCTAACCATACATTGCACTTGTTTTCAGACTAATCTTAACTCCTGACATAAAATGTGTACATGCTTTTGTAAAATAAGGAAATGACCTCTGATCTCTAGCATTAATGTTATCAATGGTTCATTCTAACATGTCTTGGGGAACAAATAAAACAGGTATGACAGAAATTGATGTTTCAATTTTTTTACCAACTTTACTTTAGAAAGTGATCTTGACCTTTGACCTTCCATATCTGTAATCACTTTTTTTGAAACAATATTTTCTTAACAACTGAGCAGACACAATACTGTAAGTCTTATAATCATATTCTATCTAAAACATAAAAATAAATCTTAATTACCTCTTTCAATCTGAGCTCTGTAAAAATGTCATCCTTCAGTAGTTCAGAAGGACTAGGCCTGCAAAAAAGGGTAACTCAATAAAAATAATTATGATTTTACAAAACTCAAATTACAATAATGAACAAAATATAAACTCTGAAAGTGCACAGACCATTTATCATTAATTTCACAGCTACCCCTAAAATCATCCATTTCTCAGTGTCTCATATCACTTCTTTTCAGACAGTAATCCCCCAGGTCACCAAGTAGTAATATATTGTAGGCAAATTACTGTAAAACACAAAATGTTTGTGGGTACTTTCCTTCGTGGTTTAAAGCCATTAAGATCGTTTCGTGGTACAAACTTTCGTGAGTATCCTATATTAACAAACAGTACACACATTATTGCATACAAATTGGTCGTATTCAATAACAACCAAGAAAACCACGAATATTTCTACACAACAAAGATTTTATGTTATACAGTCGACCAATTAATTATGAATGCTGTACTGTACTGGCTAACTTTTTGAAACTTTAATGGGGAAGATAACACTATTTCAGAATTAAAGTCATAAATAAAACGTGTGTATGTACACCCTTGGAATAAAAAACACTTTTAGATGGTTTCGTTTGAGCACCTCTTTCATATGAAATCATCAGATCTTAGAAAATAGGAATAGAAATCACTGGTTGAAAATGCTCAATTCTAGGGTCCAATATGGGGAGTCTCCCTCCAAACTAGGGAGAGTTGGCAAGTATAAATGTGCCGTCAATGAACAAAGATCATTATTTATCTCCCTTACCTGTGTTTCACAGATACTGTCAAACATTTATTTAAAAATTCTACCACATCAGGCGTTAATGTCTGAAAAAAAAAGAACAACATATTATTGTTATATTATTGCACACACGGTTGACTTAATCTGTCAATTGACAGACATACTATAACAGTAAAAAGAGTCCTATCCAAACCGATGATTAAATCCTTGTATAATATTCATTATTTTATTAGTATAATTAATATATCAAATTTGCAATTATATAAAAACATTTGTATAACCGGTCAAACAAAACCAAGACACCCACTACTTACCTTCAGTGTTTCAGTGAGACTATTGTCCTTAGCTATACTCTGTAATGGGGACTGGTCTAAAAAACACAATAAACAGCCATCATCGTAGAGCCTCTGTATCATACTACTGCTGTGTTATCACTGAACATCGTATTAAATATCTAATTCTCAGTTACTAGATAGAACAATGTTACTTCAGGTCAGGAACATATTTGTGATGTCATCATGTATATTATCATCACTCATTAAAGTTAGAGAGTTTAACTTTTAGATGGAAAATAAATCTCATATTGGAGTATAAAATACAAAAAATGTAATCAAACCACCTGTCTAATTAGTCCACCCTTTATAGCCATGTCACCTCAGGCATACTCATTAAGGAAAAGGTTTTGTAACGTGTAGAACATTAATTAAATAATATTTCAGATTTTAATTGAATTGTCTCTGAGTGGGCATTTAAATAACTTTTGGTTTTGGTTCGTTTGTGTTTTGCGTCCTGTTAACAGCTATGGTCATTTAAGGACGTCATTTATGGTTTTGGTGGTGGAGGAAAGCCGGAGTTCCCGGAGAAAAACCACCGACCTACGGTCAGTACCTTAAAATACATGTACAACATTTCTGCCTAGACTAACTAGTACTGTTAATGACATTGATTTACCTGTTTTTAGAAAAGCAAATATCTTGTGGAATATCTGTGGCATTGTCAAACCAGTCCATAAGTCTTGTGCCTGCAAAAATAAACATACATCTGATATCATCCTGTCTGAGACTGAACCCTCAGACAAGCTGTCATAGTCTAGTGTCTACAGGGAGAAATGATAAACACCACCCTACAGCAGACTCAGAAAAAGTCCTAACTGTAATCAATTTTAACACATCTGGTAGCCCTACGCCTGGCAAGAAATACATCACTCTTGACAGGCCTCACAGTTATTTAGAAGAAGGGATTTGAAGATTGTAATACACTTGACCAATGCACATAACCTTGCACACACAACCTCTAGTAATTAAGATCATACTTACACACACCACCTCTAGTAAGATCATACTTACACACACCACCTCTAGTAAGATCATACTTACACACACCACCTCTAGTAAGATCATACTTACACACACCATCTCCAGCAAGATCATACTTACACACATCATCTCCAGCAAGATCATACCCAAAGACCATACATCCACCTTGGGCCCGGAGGGGTTTAGAACTTCAGGTTCTACATCAGAATGCTCATCCACAGTAATTGGGGCCTCTGCAAGAACCTCAGGAGCGAGGTACTGGGGCATCCTAGGAAACAAAAAAGTTGGATATACCTACTGCTGGGCAAACCCTAATAACCCAATTTACATCTGGACAAAATGAAAAAGAGCTTAAATTAAATTAGTCTCAAATACACAAAGAATATACATACCCAATAGGAAAGGCTACCTCAGCCCCATATCCTGTCATGTAGTACAGACCATACTCTGCCAACTTCACTTGACCCTGTAAACAAATATACTCTGAATATAAGTCTTTCTCACTTGAGAAATCTGCAATGTTCTTATGTTTGTCATCAATAGCAATGTGTATTATAAGACCTTAACAATATTTGCTAAAACATGCATTGCTTAAATGAAGGCACATATAGGAGGCACGGTTGCGGGTTCGAGTCATGGCACGGCACTGTGTTGTATCTTTGAGCAAGATACTTTACTCTGCTTGTTCCAGTCTACTCAACTGTAAATGAGTATGTGGTTGGGCAGTGCTAGAATTGTTGAATGTCGCTGTTAGTGCCGAAATGGCAGCTCCGGCTGTATGCTCCCCAGGGAGTTGATAAAGATATTGGCTGGTTGCAAAGGCCGTAAGCTGAGGAACATATGCAAAACTTTTAAAAATTGTATTGGAGTACTATCAAACATAGGCACCAGGTACTTAGTTATTAAAATTGTTACAAAAAAAAAGAAAGAAAAAGGAGTCCTTCATCACAGATGCTCTTCACACCTACTCCACATGTAATGTATAAACAAACAAGGGAAGTACATAAACAAGCATTACCTCAGCATCAAATAAAATGTTGTCTTTTGAGAGATTTCTGTGGGTGATTCCTATTGAGTTAAGGTAGGCCAGGCCTTTCAGCACTCCGTAAGCAATCTCTGTCAACTTTTCCCTGCTGTGAAATAAAGTATCCAACAGATTAATGCCTAGCTGAGGATCATCCTCTCGAACATCATTATCTATTTATCAAAGAACATAAGTAAAAAAACAACTTTGAATTTATTTCAATATGAATGTAGGTTGCTTTGATAAAAATAAATGACATGATTCATTATCATAGTGTCGATGTTACATGCTGTTCACTAAAACAATACCTGGAAAATGTGCTGGATTTACTGCTGAGACAGTTCCGGTAATGTTCACATACTATCACCATTCGTTCTGTGGAGTAGATAAGACACAATGATGTTTTTAAGATATTTTTTATCAACCAGATAATTGATCTGGATTTAGTGATCTATTTTAAAAACTACTGTATTGATCCGACCTACTTGATTTTGCCTTTTGTCACAGATTTCTCTCATATTCTTATTTGTAACCTTATTTGTAACCTAACTGATTACTTGTTAGGGACCCCATTTTGTAAAAGCACTGTTCAATTGAGATATATTACTGACCCCATCCATTTGCAGAAATGAGGTTTAGTATGTTCACAAACCATGCTTGTCTTTGACGATGTCCAGGTATTTACAAATCTGTGGGTGTTTCAGATGTTTGAGGCCTTGGAAACGTCCCAGGACTTTCACTGAGTTAGGTGTCAGAGGAAGACCATTAGCTCCACATTTGTCATTGGGATGGCTTCTAGTGAAAAAAGTTGTCACTCCATATTCTGCTTTTCCAAGCATCGTCATTTTATTTCTCGTAGAATGTAGCCAACGTTAACACTGAAATTAAATTTGTGCTCTGATAAGTACTATTTCAAAAATAACTTTTTGTATATAAAGGGTACAAAATTTAAAGTTAAACGCTAAAAATAGGAAAATCGAAGGCGCACCTGAAAAGTGACATGTATGTCATGCCCTAGGGACATCTGTCACAGGTGAGACAAAAGTGTACATCTAGTTATATCTTAAGATTTTTTTTAAAGTTTACCTGCATACAGGGGGAGGGCATATGGGGGGGGGGGGGCTATGGAATATTAGGACTCAGAATAAACATGGCTACATTCGCGTTACCGGTTGAAACGGTACGTGTGGCGCAGAAATTTTCCACGATAAACGAACACACTTGGACCGTTCTATAAGCAGAGCTAAAAATCCACAGTTTCGGAGAATAATAAACAATGTATCAAGAATATTATGCCCTTCTCTCACGCGTCCACTAAATTACATAACGTATCTTAAAAAATACATGTGGCTTGGCATTATTTTAGAAAGAAATAACGCAAACTAGCAATATTCAGCAGTTTAGTTTCGGCCAGGTACGTCTGGACCCCTCAATCTACACGTACCAAATTTTCCTGAGGCCAGCCTCGGTCCAAATCTGTACCTGTCGTTTTCTTTACAGGTTCAACCGGTTCAACCGTTTCAACCGGTAACGCGAATGTACCCCTGGTCACTTTCTTTCATAAAAATATGTTATGACCAGGGTTTATGTAATAGGATGGAAGTAGTGAAAGATATACATATATATAAGATTTTACTGAAGATAATACCAGAGATTTTCAGTTGAACCCTCAATGCTGAGCTGAATGGCAATTCTTTTTGGCCAAATTAAATTCATCACGATACTGCCCCCTTTTTCCACTTATGAGAGCACCTAGCTATTAAGTATTTAAAATTTTTGCTGTATCCCTTTGACTGTTTAATGGCAATAAAATAGACTTCAATGAATGGACATTGTTCAGCAGGGGGCAGTGCCTGCACATACTCATTAGTGCCAAATCCACAGTAATTAACAAGTGGCTGTTCTTTCCCTAATTCCAATGATAAATTAAGCTAACTAAACTTGTACAAATCTGGTCCCCATCACAGATTAAGGAAGTAGTGAAAAAAATACATGATTTCGCTGTGAATCGAAACCTGCAAACCAAACATCTATTCCTCAAAACCTTGTGTTGGGGCAAGAGGAGCCTAAGGCTTATTTACAATCTGTATCTTGTTAAACTGATTACCTAACTTATTTATACAAAATGATTTATAAAGTTTACTTCTTATTGGGGATAAATCTAAGCTTCTTCTTCTTCTTCTTCTTGAGTATGAGTGCAATTGTTGCAATCAGGTGTTTTTGGAGGTGGCATTTATGTCATAACACATTTTTATAAAGATTTTTGGAAATGAAAATGAAAATGATAACATGGCAACAAATGTAGGTTAAAAGAGAGTACATTATATACTGGGCAGAAGGCATGTGCAGGCAAGTGATTGGGCAACTCCCACCGACAATACCTACACAGTCATCTACCAGTATAAGGGAAGGGAATGGGTAACCCCTACCGACAATACCTACACAGTCATCTACCAGTATTAGGGAAGGGAATGGGCAACCTCCACGGACAATACCTACACAGTCGTCTACCAGTACTAGGGAAGGGAATGGGCAACCACACAGTCATCTACCAGTATTAGGGAAGGGATTGGGCAACCCCCACCTACAATACCTACACAGTCATCTACCAGTATGAGGGAAGGGAATGGGTAACCCCTACCGACAATACCTACACAGTCATCTACCAGTAGTAGGGAAGGGAATGGGAAACCCCCCCCGACAATACCTACACAGTCATCTACCAGTAGTAGGGCAGGAAATGGGCAACCCCCACCGACAATACCTACACATTCATCTACCAGTATTAGGGAAGGGAATGGGTAACCCCCACCGCCAATACCTACACAGTCATCTACCAGTATTAGGGAAGGGATTGGGCAACCCCCACCTACAATACCTACACAGTCATCTACCAGTATGAGGGAAGGGAATGGGTAACCCCTACCGACAATACCTACACAGTCATCTGCCAGTATTAGGGAAGGGAATGGGCAACCCCCACTGACAATACCTACACAGTCATCTACCAGTATTTGGGAAGGAAATGGGCAACCCCCACCTACAATACCTACACAGTCATCTACCAGTAGAAGGGAAGGGAATGGGTAACCCCTACCGACAATACCTACACAGTCATCTACCAGTATGAGGGAAGGGAATGGGTAACCCCTACCGACAATACCTACACAGTCATCTGCCAGTATTAGGGAAGGGAATGGGCAACCCCCAATGACAATACCTACACAGTCATCTACCAGTAGTAGGGAAGGGAATGGGAAACCCCCCCCGACAATACCTACACAGTCATCTACCAGTATTTGGGAAGGAAATGGGCAACCCCCACCTACAATACCTACACAGTCATCTACCAGTAGTAGGACACATTTTTATAAAGATTTTTGGAAATGAAAATGAAAATGATAACATGGCAACAAATGTAGGTTAAAAGAGAGTACATTATATACTGGGCAGAAGGCATGTGCAGGAAAGTGATTGGGCAACTCCCACCGACAATACCTACAAAGTCATCTACCAGTATAAGGGAAGGGAATGGGTAACCCCTACCGACAATACCTACACAGTCACCTACCAGTATTAGGGAAGGGAATGGGCAACCCCCCCCGACAAAACCTACACAGTCATCTACCAGTAGTAGGGAAGGGAATGGGAAACCCCCCCCGACAATACCTACACAGTCATCTACCAGTATTAGGAAAGGGAATGGGCATCCCCCACCGACAAAACCTACACAGTCATCTACCAGTAGTAGGGCAGGAAATGGGCAACCCCCACCGACAATACCTACACATTCATCTACCAGTATTAGGGAAGGGAATGGGCAACCTCCAATGACAATACCTACACAGTCATCTACCAGTAGTAGGGAAGGCAATGGGCAACCCCCACCGACAAAACCTACACAGTCATCTACCAGTATTAGGGAAGGGAATGGGCAACCTCCAATGACAATACCTACACAGTCATCTACCAGTATTAGGAAAGGGAATGGGCAACCCCCACCGACAAAACCTACACAGTCATCTACCAGTAGTAGGGAAGGGAATGGGCAACCCCCACCTACAATACCTACACAGTCGTCTACCAGTACTAGGGAAGGGAATGGGCAACCCCCACCGACAATACCTACACAGTCGTCTACCAGTACTAGGGAAGGGAATGGGCAACCACACAGTCATCTACCAGTATTAGGGAAGGGAATGGGGGATAACATTATGTACAGCTCTGACAAGATTTGGCTCTAACAGAGGGTAGTTTTGGGTTGGTAGTCAGACAGAGCTGTTTTGAAAGAGTTCAGATCAGGTGACTGAGCTATATGTTCAGGTAGTGAATTCCATGTTCAAATATTCCTTGGGAAGAATATTAATAGCAACAAATGAAAACATACACATTGTAGGCTGAAATGTTACATGTGGTGTAGAATTCCCTGCTTATCCCAATAAATCTAAAACACAGTGAATCAGTAGTCTAGCTACAGATGCTCAGAGGGCNGGGGGGGGGGGGGGGGGTGCGTAACCCAATATTTCTACCTTCTATGTGAACTCGACTATATCTACATAGTAATGACCACCTTCATCTATTTGAAGATCATGTCATGTGATAGTGGGTGCTAGGCCAAGAGAAGAAAAGATAGTGAAAGGGAATATTTATAAAGTATGGGAGTTAGAAGTGTTTTTTTGTTTAGGGACTGTTTGAAGCAGTCAGAAGAGGTAATGGAGGTTATATCTGGAGGCAGGTTATTCCAGTCTACTATGGTACGAGGGAAAAAGGATTGTTGTCGTAGCTGTGTTTTACATCAGTGTTTGATATGAGTTCTGGTGTGCGTGTCTTGTGTGGTGAAATGGAGGTATGAGTTGGTCTTTTCTTATATTGACTTTGTCATGTATAGTTTTATGTAGTGTTGTCAGTTGCATGACTCTTCTTCTGTCTTCAAGTGATTGCCAGTTAATGTGTTGAAGCATGTCACCACTACTGGAGGTGTTTCAAAATTTGTTGGTGACTAATCTGGCTGCTCTACGCTGCACCATTTCTATTTTGCTTATGTCTGTTTTAGTATAAGGGTCCTAAAATGAGCAGGCATATTCTAGGGATGGTCTGACAAGTGTTTTATATGCCTGCTCCTTGACAGATGCAGAGTTTATCTTTAGATTTCGTCTGAGAAAGCCTAAGGTGGAGTTGGCTTTATTTTTATGACATTCCCACTTGAAATTTGACTGTATAGCGACACCTAAATATTTTGCTTTATCTACGTGTTGTAATTCCTTTCCGTGCAGCATGTATTTGTGATGTTGTGGGTGTTTGTTGTTGGTGATGGAAAGGACGTTACATTTGTCAGGATGGAAGGACATTTCCCATGCTATCTCCCATAGAGCTAATTTGTCTAAATCTTGTTGTAATAGCTGGGCATCAGATGGTGATTTGATAGTAAGATAGACAATGGTGTCATCTGCAAATAGGCGTACAGTGGAGTGAAGGCCAACAGGAATGTCGTTTATATAAAATAGAAAGAGGGATGGACCAATAATCGAGCCTTGAGGGACACCAGACTTGACATCGACAATGCTAGATTTCCCCCCTTCAACGATGACAGCCTGCTTCCTATTATCCAGGAAGATTTATATCCAGGTGTTAACCTTCTCATTTACACCATAATGATGAAGCTTGGTCGTTTTTTTCCCCTTGTCAATGTTGGAGCTGACATCATCAACAAATTCAATGAGCTGACTCTCACATGATACTGACCTTCGAAAACCGTGTTGGAGTGGGTAAAGGATGTTATGTTTGTCAGCGTGGTTCATGATGTTACTGACCACTATGTGTTCTAGAAGTTTGCTACAAATACATGTGAGAGAGATTGGCCTGTAATTTTCTGGATTTGATTTAGAGCCCTTTCTATAGACTGGAGGGACATGCGCTAACCTCCAATCAGAGGGAACTGTGCCAGAATGAAGAGATTTGTTAAAGATGATAGAGAGGACAGGGGCAATTTCAGAAGAGAGTTCTTTCAAGATCTTGGGCTTCAACTCGTCAGGTCCAGCTGCTTTACTAGGGTTTCTATTTTGCAGTAATTTTTGTAAGCCATTTGGAGTGATATCAAATTCTGGCATAATAGGGTACTGGGTGGAGGATGGGATGTTACATCTTTTAAGGAATTCATCAGAGGATAATTTACCACCTGGGATAAAAACAGACTGGAATTGAGTGTTAAGGGTCTCAGCCTTACTTACAGGGTCAGTTACAAGTTTACCATGTGATTTTAGAGATGATGAACCATAATAGTCGGTCTTCTTATGCTTTATGTATGACCAGAATCTTTTGGAGGCACTAAAATTATTGTAATTTTCTTGTGGGGTAAGAATGCCTTCAACATATTGCCAGTAGGACCTTCTGAGTTTCTTTTGAATGTCTTGCCTTAGAGCCTTGTATTTAGCAGGTTCAGTACACTCTGTCGATTGAGCTATATAGCTATATTCAACTATAAATGATAGCTGTATTGGACTATAATTTCTCAGATTTCAATTTTCATTAAATCAAAGCAAAGTCGCGTAAAACAATAAGGTTTATGGTAATGTTGACTACAGAAAGTATACAGTTGGATGTTTATTTTCATTTTTCATAAATTTAAAATTTCCGATTTTTTTTACATCATTATTTTTTTTAAAAGAAGACTTATATTTGATGTCTTTTAAATTTGTTATCAACCTAATGATAAAATCTTCTTTTAAAAGCGACTTGGTTTCGTTTTCCTTCAAAAAGAAAATCACACGAAAATAGCTCAAAAGACCTATTTCAGATAGGTCAATAGAGCTATTATAGGTCTTTACAGCTACATGTATATAGCTCGGTAACAGGTCACCTCGGCACTATAGCTCAATCGACAGAGTGTGTGTACTGGACATGTTTCAGTTTAGTCCTCATGTTCAGATCACCAGACTTTTTTTTACCTTTTTATAGAGTCAATCTCTTTTCCTGAGAAGGTGTTTAATGTCAGGAGTGACCCAAGGTAGACTAGGTTTGGGTTTGATGGTTTTATGAGGTATGTTGTCCTTTATGAGATCACAGAGGGTTGGTTTGAGGAGTTTACATCCCTATTTGTGGATCGACTAAGTGAATCAGCCGATCGTTTCTCAGAAGGATGCTATTGATTATGAAAATAAACACATACTTTACGGTATTACATCGTGTACATTTCTGCCCCGTATACTTTCAGACTGTCAGCTCCGTTGTTATCTCGTCTGAATAACACATAAACTGTTGATAAACATTGTGGGCAAAATGAAACTACAGCAGAACCGGGGGGTGTAACCCTCTAGCTCTAAGACTCAGTTGCGTATAAAATGGTTTAAGAATATTGTGAGCACTAACGTTGAGAATATATTACATTCTTTTACATTACTAAATAACTTAAAAGTAATTTTGTTATCAAATTTAAATTTATTAATGTAGAAAATTATATACGAAACTTCGGTTATAATTAGATAAACAAATCAACATGGCAGACGATTTACCGTCAGACTTTGACGTTGTCGTTCTGGGTACAGGTATGCGGCTTATTTAGGAGAATGTGTCACATTTGAGTAGTGGCATTGCGGAGATAAACTGAAAATGCCTTTTGTGTGGTACTGTGATCCTTGTTTGTTGTTACATTATTGGTTAAGATATGAAACTGTACGATCTTATCCCTGTTTGCCTCCATGTTCCTAATACAACCTGATCATGACTCATCGTCATATTTCCATCTAAACCTTCATTGCGATTTCCTGATAAAAACAAATAAGCGAAATACATCTGTTGAATATACAGAAATATATCTGAGCTTATATATATAATTGAATATGGTTTGTGTCTATTTCAATAAAAAGTCAATAAATTTTCCAGAACATTTTCCAGGACATTAATTGTATAAATTTAACAACATCTATAATGTTCAGGTTCAACAAGAACCCTAAAAGATGTTAGAGTCACCCTCAACCCTACTCCAACAATGTTAGAGGTTTTACACGGCGAAAAACTTTTGACAGGCGCCGCGTCGCAGTCGGCAAAATCATATCCGATAGAAAAAAAGTTCGACCAGTGGCCTCTCATGTTATAGGAGTACCTCAACCCATGTTAAGTCATATAAAAAATCGGAATAAATATATGTGAAATTTAAATATATTGAACATGTACCTTGGTAATTAAAAATGTTCATAACCAGGTTAACGTAGTCAATAATAAGACATTAAGGCTGATGTCTTCATAAAAATAGCTCACCAGACTTAAAACATGTTGATCTCTTCTGCGACCCAAATGAATGCTAGGAAATGACATATTATTCAAAGTTCATTTATAATACCTACATGTAGGTCATGCGGTCAAGGTAATGGAAAATCATCTTAATATAAATCGGGGCAACTGTGATCAATGTGCTTCTCCATGAGAAATGCCTGAGAGTAATCAGTTGTGTTTTTCTTGTAGGGTTGCCTGAGAGCATTCTGGCCGCAGCTCTGTCCAGAGTCGGCCAGAAAGTATTGCATATTGATAGGTGAGTTACCAAGTATTTATTATATGCAATGTGCTTCTTTTAGATAAGTTTAAATGTTTGGGAAAAGTATGATTCAACTAACAGAATTCAAATAGATGGTATGGAATATGTACAAGAAACGGTGTTGGTAAGTATATATACATCCAGAAAATACCCCAAAACAATATTATGGTAGGATGTACAGGTACATTAGAATAAATTTCTGTTGACAAGTAACAAAAATATAAGATTTTCAATCTTGTGTACATGCTTGTCTTATACAGAGATATCAAAGGTTGTCATTTCAAATAAACATATATACTATAAACAGGGATATGTATATACTTATTGTTATCTTTATCATTTAAAACATAAATAACAATTTCACATAGGAGCAAATTTTGCAATCCCAGTATATTGTCATGTGAACAAGGTCTGCATCAATTGGTAGCATTTGTAGAACGGGCCCTGAAAAAACGCCATGTACAGCAACTTCATGGAGGAACCTCCACATGCACTCCCTCTGTCTGATCATAGGTTGAGCCTGAAACGTCTCCACATGGGGTGTGGTGGTGCAGATTCTCACTGTATTGGTAAACTCCAAGGCACTGTCTTAGCAGTTGGCCTTAGCTTACTTGCTGCGTTTTTTCTCAATCCAGGCTATTCTTCAGTCCCATGCAATGCTTAGATTCTGAGTATGGGGAATCCTCAAATGAAGTTTTCTCCATGGCATCCATCAGTGCAGCCACTCTGGAGGAGGCTTCTAACTCCTGGGCACTTGCTCCTGAGGTAGCTATCCCACTGGCACTGCTACCACCAAAAACATGTCCCGGGTCTGCATCAATTGGTAGTGTTTGCAGAACGGGCCCCTGAACACATCACATCTCTATGTCCTGATCTGAATACTTGTGTGTAGGTCCTTTTATGACTACTGGTCACGGCCATCCAAGGAAATCACAATGCAAGGTTTTATTAAGACAAAGGATACCAAAGGAAACAATCTTGCCTACTGATGGTGCTATTGTGAAGTATCGACGAGGTTTATGCTATCATCATGCTTGATACATATATATAGACCTTGTACACATTTATTCTGATGTTTGGTTTGGATTTCTACAGGAATGAGTACTACAGTGGACAGTGGGCATCATTTAACTTAGAAAATATCACCAAATGGACAAAAGAGGTAAGTTTGGTGGAAACTTTATTGACAATAAATTTTCAAGGAAAACAGTTCATGACCCATGCACAAATATCATGATCAGTAATAAAGATGTCAAGAGTAATGAGGTAATATAACTTTTGAACTTACATATTTGATGATGTGAGCTTACTTTGCTGGTAAATTTATGAAAATCAAAATAGATTCTTAATTTAAACAATTAAATTAAGATTATTTTCTTTTTTTCCTTTTTTTCGTCATAAGTGATTCATATTATTATGTTGTATTTTCCATTTCTTGTTGTAAATTTAGTTGTTGATGAATTTTAAAGGGTAGAAATAATTTAAAAAAAATCCCCCATCAATTACTACAACAGGCGATGGGTGAACTTGGGCTTGAACACCCCACCATAGAGGAGGATGTTCTACTACAACCTGGAGAGACACTGTCCCGGTTAGATTTGTCTGTAAAGGGCAAAACCTATTTCAATATAGCTTCAGAATACCATGTTAGGTAAGGAGGATTTTGTTTTTGTTTTTTTAAAAGTCATTCAGCTTTTAATCAAACATGTTTGGAATTTTCCTGAACATGTACATGATGTTATTTTTTTATCATGAAATCCCTAACAATTGTTCTTTCCATCAGTGGGAGTATCTCACAAAAAAAAATGATGGTGAAATACAAGTTAAGGGGTATTTCTCTTTAGCTTATTTGTTAGAGAGTCAGATTGGTAAACTAAAAGTCCTGTGTTTGAAAAATAAAGATTCCATTAGATTTATACTTTGATATAATCATGTAGCAACGAAGAAGAAGTATTGGACAAAACTGACATCGCAAAGGAATGTAGATCAGACGACAAGATGGACAAATTAAATCCAGATCAAGTTGAAGAAAATAAAGATGACAATGACTCTGAATCCAATAAGGATACCTTAGAAGCATCAGAGGAGGCACAGTCTGAGGAAACCAAATCAAACACAGAGACAGAAGCCATTTTAGAAGATAAAGAAACAAAACCCATGTCGGAACATAAAACTGATGAGACCTTTAAAAAACCTTCTAGTAGTGAAGACTCTGTGGTGAAGGCCGAAGTGACAGAAAGTAAGAAACCGGAGACATGGACAGCCTCCAAGCTGAAGAAGGATTGGCGCAGATTCAACCTTGACCTTGCACCCAGGGTGAGTAATGGAACCTATATCAGACATTAAAGTTCAGCATTGTAGTATTCTAGCTAGGTTAGAAGTGCATCATTCATCAGTTGTTTGTCCTTCAATTTTTGTTATTGTCATCTTTTTAAGAACAATAGGATTAAGGGACAGTATAATTGGCATGTAGCTTTGCTGAGCAGAAGGGTTTGTAAAATTAAATTATCTTGACCTTTTAAGGTTCAAGGTAAATCTTGAAACATTCACATTTGTTGAACTATTGAACCATAGAGAAATAATATGTGGGCTATATCTTGCTTTGAAGAATGTCTGTTGAAATTGTTTAAACATTTTGGTTGTCAATGGATAACCGGTTACTTGGTCGGAAGGTAGCAGACAGGTAACACAGAAATCATTAACCAAATAATCGGACATATATAATTACCTGAATGGAGCCCATGTTTACCTGAGTGAGATCAGGTATCAATTAAAAACAATGTGAACACTAATCAATACCAAATTCCTATCAATTAAACAGTGCATAGCCAAATTTGTTAGTATTGTTTTTGAACTCTATAGGAGTAGGACATGCCGTCAGTTTAGTCAAAAGCCTTTAAATAACTTGAATGGGGGCCAGAAGTGCTTGTGAAGGGGAGGGGCTATCAAATATATTCAAATTAATGCCCTTGACAAGGTTACACTAGTCATGTGTTGAAAAAACAAACTCTTCCTTAATAACTACAGGGCTTGGAGTCACCTAATTTTGATCTGTAACTATATAGGCTTAAGGGCTAGCAATGATGTCAAAGTAAATGACCTTGACATACAATGAAGGTCACTTTTATCGCTTTTGAAAGACACATCACATCAACCATTTCAGCACTAAATATATCTTAATAACAAATGTGTCTCAAATTTCAAATGAACTGGAAGTTTCCCTGAGTTTTGATACATATGTTAAGTACTCAGTGCTAGTGAATAGATCAAACCCTAATTGCAACCTCACTTTCAAAGAACAGTGTCATACACAGAAGTAGGAAACTTTTATCAAAAGTTACCACAACGTGCATTTACTGTTTACAATTGACACGATCCAATAGACAAAAGAAAAGATCAATCTTACGTAGGACTTATGAAGATGGTATGATGGTGGGTGTCAAGATCCCTCATGGATCTCTTGATTTCTAATTTGAAGTAAAAATGTTTTTCTTTTCAAGTTGTTATAACCGTATGTTCCAGTTGCTGTATTGTGCAGGAAGCATGGTGGAGCTACTGATATCATCTGATATAGCCAAGTACTGTGAGTTCAGGACAGTTACCAGGGTACTCACCTTCCTCAATGACAAACTGGAGAAGGTAAACACACAGGACCTAGGGGACACAACACACAGTTCAATGTTAATAACACAAAATATGCTTCATTGTTTATTATACAGCACTAATTAAGGACATGCCCAGTTAGCTGTTTGGTTGTGGAACATATTTAAGTACATTGGAAGCAGAAATAAAATGAGAATTTGTTTATGTATGACTTACATGTAGGTAATAGCATGTCGTTTTCACTGGAGAAAAATCATTTCACAAAATGTGACATAAATGAAAACACCATTTAAGGAGCCTCTAGATCCTACCACTGTTATTTAAGAATCCACTGCAAAAAATGTATCTGTTCATTGGAAACTGTTTTATCCGGCATTACTATATAGCTTTTATAAATCATTTCTGATCAGAAAACCATACCTTGTGTGGCTTTTACTATAAAATAACAAAGGTGAAATAAACACAATATAATCAGCAACAGTGTTCTGAGTATAAAAGTTCCGTGGGGCTAGACCGGGACTCGATCACTGTACCTAAGATTGTCATACTGTCACTCTGACTGAGCTGCCTGGAAAATGGAAATGTCCTGACCCAACTGAGCTATAGTTATAGCCAAAACTAAGGGGAGGTTACTGTGTAAAGGATATACTACAGTGCAGTGGGACAGGGATCCTTAAGTTTAATATCAGCAATGAAGTTCTTACAATTTGTTATGTGCTGGTATGTAGGTTCCATGTTCCCGGGCTGATGTGTTTAGCAGTAAGGATGTGTCCATGTTGGAGAAACGCATGCTGATGAAACTGCTGACCTTCTGTGCAGATTACACCAACCATGAGCACCAGTATCAAGGTAGCTGTCTCACCTGTCAGTCTATGTATAGTTCAAAGTGTTAGAATTTACAGCCTGAGTTGATAAAAAGAACATACCTAGGGGAAAACACTTAAATTAGCATTCTAGGCAGTAATGGGAAGGAAAACATTGCAATTGTAACAGTTGTCAAAGTATCAGTTAACTTGGCCCTTTTTGATTGAAAGGGTTAAACTATTTCTCACAACTATTACTTAGCTTACTGAAAGGTTTCGTCCTGACAACAGATTGGCCCTTTTTGATTTGATATGATTGCACTTTTCAAAATCTGAAAATTTTGGCCATGTGTCAGTTATTAAATAATGGAGACGTAGTTAAATTTATTTATCTTCATGTTACACAGCTATGTTTGTTTGTCATTTCAGATTTTGCAGATAAACCTTTCAAGGAATTTTTGAAATCACAGAAATTGACCAACAATATATGCCACTATGTACAACATTCCATTGCCATGGCAACAGATACCATGACAACAATGGAGGTATGATGTTATGATTATAGAACAGATAATTTATGATATTTATTTAATTCATGCCATACTTTTATCAGTCTCTGTACAGAATAGAGGCCGGGACTTAATGTAAACACTCCTGCCTCAGTGTTGGGTTTTTTAATGATGTATAACTTTTGGCATTTTTACTACGATGCTGATATTTGGTATGATGTTTCATAGCTGTCAAACACTAATGCAATGCTGTTATCTCTTTACCTAACACTCAAAAAAGACTATCACATATCAATATACATGTGAGGATTCGTTATGTTTTCCAAAGACATCTTAGTCTGAGATAAGTTAGGGTGCAATTTAACATATTTATATCATCCTTACACAGGGATTAGCAAGAACAAAGAAATTCCTCCACTCTCTTGGTCGCTATGGTAACACAGCTTTCCTATGGCCCCTTTATGGCAGTGGCGAGCTCCCACAGAGCTTTTGTCGGTAGGTTGTCAGAGAGCTAATGAGTCATTTTTAGCGAATTTTACCAGGTGTTTACTTATTATTCAGCTGTTCTTTCATATAAATATGTAACACATATGCATTTTATCATCATTTACTCAAAGATATATTTCAGTTTTAGTTTACATTATTGATACCGTGGCATATATAACATGCAAACTTTCCAGATGCCTTGATCAAAATTAAATTGTTCTAATTGTACAAAAACATGATATATTCTGGGTAAAAGGTTTGATTGTGTTCTCCACAGGATGTGTGCGGTGTTTGGTGGAGTATACTGTTTACGTACTGCTGTCAGCGCCGTCATCTGTGGAGCTGATAACAAGTAAGTGTACGAACCAGAAAGGTTTTACATGCAGTGCTCGAAACTGCAGGTCGCTGAATTGCCAATGGCGATTTAATGTCAGCTTGGACAAGGAAAAATAAGGAAGTAAGTAGTTTTCTTGGTGCAGATAATTTTGTTTGGGTAATCAGAATTATTGTACCGAGTAAGCTTGTGTAACTGTCGCTAATATGTATTGTTTACACATTTTGTTTCACCAAGCCCTGTTTTCAAAATGCATTGCGATGTTAATTTCCATAAAAAATTAAGCAAGGAATCTTTTTGGTTGAAATAGTTCTTGCGCACTACATCATCTACATTGACCAATCGAGGCGCGTGTACGTAAGTGTGTCGGTTTGTCAGTGTTGTTGAGTTTGACATTTTTGAGGTCAAAATGCTTGCCGGATGGAGTTTCCTCGGTTGAAAAAAGAAGCTGGTAAATTAAAGCCATCAAGTTAATAAGCAAGGTAAGATGAACATTATCAAAGATGTTTTATTGAGTACATTATAAACTTTTATTATCTATCATCATGTTAAATCCAACATATGTAGGCCCTGTACCAAGTAGTCAACCATCTATCGGCTACTTTCACTTTCAGTTTTCCTGTGAAGTCATGACTCATGATGATATGATTAATCAATATGTTCAATGCTTCCATATTCTCCTGCAAATATCAAATGGACATCATATGGATCATTGCATTTTTTTGTAGCAATTTTAAAACGCAGTGATATTTGTAAATGTTTATTGCCATTTTTGAGTGCATTTCACTTTGAATTTATTGGGAAATCTTAACAAAGTCAAAAGGCATCAGTCTGCTTCTTTCCCATTTGTTTTTTACAGATATGTCATCAATTACATGTACATGAAATTATTAAGTTTGTAAACATACTGGTCTCTGTTACACTCATTAAAAAAAGAATTTCCACACATCCCACTATAATAATCAGAGTAAATCACTAAAAGTTCTTCCATTTTCTGTTTGCAGGTATGAGCAAAAACATTGTGAATGCATTTTTGGTGAAGTGGGAAAATGGACGTACTTGGCTGACTATGGAAAACAATAGCATGTTTATTAAAAAAATACATGATCATGAACAGTTTTCGAGTGTTTTGTTTTATTTTCTCATGTAATGCAATAAATTGTCATGTGAAATTTGGATCACCAAACTGTAATTTGGGCCACCAGATTTAAATATTTACTTGCCCAAAACTTTTTCTAGTTCTGTACATGAACCACTTTATGGTAGGAACAACCTACACTGTAGATATTAGCATTTTATGGTAGGAACAACCTAGATATTAGCATTGTATGGTAGGTACAACCTAGATATTAGCATTACATGGTAGGAACAACCTTGACATTACCACTATATGGTAATTACTACCTAGATATTACCACTTTATTGTAGGAATGACCTAGAAATTACCACTACATGGTAGCAATGACCTAGATATTACCACTTTATTGTAGGAATGACCTAGAAATTACCACTACATGGTAGGAATGACATATATTACCACTACATGGTTGCAATGACTTAGATATTACTACTACATGGTAGGAACGGCTTAGATATTACCACTACATGGTAGGAATGACCTAGAAATTACCACTTCATGGTAGGAACGGCATATATATTACCACTTTATGGTGGGCACAACCTGTATGGTAAGAACGACCTCAGAATTACCACTACATGGTAGGAACTACATAGTACTACAACTATATGGTTGGAATGAATTAGATTTTACCACTACATTTATATATATAGAAGGGACCACAATGGATGTGTAGTTCCTCAAAAGTGGTATGTTGTTGACCCTGGTGGTAGTGATCACTCTCGTATTGATATCACATGACTCGGGACTGGTATGTTGTTGACCCTGGTGGTAGTGGTCACTCTCTTATTGATATCACATGACTCTGGACTGGTATGTTGTTGACCCTGGTGGTAGTGATTTCTCTCGTATTGATATCAAATGACTTGGGACTGCAATGTTGTTGACCCTGGTGCCAGTGGTCACTCTCGTATTGATATCGCATGACTCGGGACTGGTATGTTGTTGACCCTGGTGGTAGTGATCACTCTCGTATTGATATCACATGACTCTGGACTGGTATGTTGCTGACCCTGATGGCAGTGATCACTTTCATATCCAGGGATCAGATTTATGTACATGTATTTGTGCTTTTCAAAGTATTAAATCTATTCAATTAATTTACTGTGTATTTGTTTTTAAATGTTTCATTCAGTAAGTAAGAGAGGGACTTATTATTATTTGTAGCACATCTTTGGCTCCAGTAGCTATCCATGTATGTACTTACTTGGACTGTTGTGTAAAGTGTATGATTGTGTGTTATGTTTCAGATGTAAAGGGGTTGTTCTGACAAATGGACAAAGAATTAATTGCAGGTATGTAACTTAAGCATATTACTAATGATCAAACCAAATTAAAAAGATTATATACCATTTTAAACACTTAACTCTTAGTTAATGTGATAGAACTCCCAGATTTTTTCATAAAGCACAAAACTGTAGTATATCATCAAAATAATTGACAGAAATCAGTGATTGTATTAACTAAGTATATAAAGATGATGTGTAACAACATGATTTTGTTAACAGGTATGTCATCATGGAATCCTCATATGCCGATGCAGAGGACATGACTTATCGTGCCAAACGGTAAGTATAAAAGTCTAAACAGGATGACAAACTATCAGTTCTTTTATGCTTTTTTAATGTACAACATACTACATGCATATCATGGAATCTTCATATATTTATATTCCAACGATATGAAATCAGTGTTGTACTCTGAGGTTATGTATGTACTACATATATTATCCCTAAATCATTTTTTACTGGTTGTGTTTCCCTGGATTTTTTCCTTCTTAATTTGTGACAAAGTATTAACTTAACTTTAACTTACTTACCAGGTATTAATGATATCGGATTATATAAATATGTAAATCCTGTTCCCTAATCAACCCTCTTTAAAAAACATTGTGGACTGTTCAGAAATTATCTTAGAGCAGTAAGTTTCCAAGGTTGATGAAACTCTTACACTGATCATTTATTTCTGATAAAGAAATAAAATTATATAGTTATTTGCTATATAGAAGGGAATTTTCGATATTAGACATGTAATAACACTGTTACACTGTATACATTTCAGACATGTGAATCGAGGCATTTTTATCACAGATAGGTCTGTTTTACCGACCGAAGATCAACAGGTAATTGTACTTTCTACTTTGCATATTTTAGACTCTACACATTATTAAAAAATTACTTGATATTGCAAGCTAGAAAAATATAAGTTCTGTAATAATCTTTTATGTCCATATTCTTATTGGCAAGTCAAATCAATCTTAATAAGTAAAACATTCAGCTTTTATTGTCTGATTTCATCCATAACACAAATATTATATTATGCAACCATTTTTATCTAAAATCAAATTTTAGTGAATGTGCCTCTTCATAGTACTGTAGTATAAAACAAATGAAGTCATGATACAACTCAGTTTTGACTCTTAAAGTTCTCAAAAATTCCAGAGTAAGAACGATCGAAGAATATCTCTTCAGATTAAATTTGTTGATTTTAAATTTCTAATGTAAATTTGATATCAATCACTCAGGATGAATTGCTTCCAATATATAGAAATCTGTTAGAATTTGATATGCAGATGTGACATTTAGTGTACAAGTACAATTTTGAAAGTCTTTTTTACACATGTATGTATCATAATAAAATGTAGTACAAGACTGTGATGTACATGTGTTATGATATATTTGAACCATTCATATTTTTGTCTTGAATTTCTTGAATTATTACCATTGGAGAACCCCATTATGAATATTTCTTGAATTATCATTTTAAACTATGATATTATCAATTATATATCATGAGAATATTTTCAAATGAATATTGTACACAAGAACCTTTTCCCTGTCAAGTATTTCTCCATCACTGGTAAGATCCAAATTTGCCCAGTGTCAATTTCTCCCTTCACATGTACGGTGAAATTACTGTACATATATACCCCTTCACATGTACGGTGTAATTACTGTACATATATACCCCTTCACATGTACGGTGTAATTACTGTACATATATACCCCTTCACATGTACAGTGTAATTACTGTACATATATACCCCTTCAGATGTATGGTGTAATTACTGTACATATATACCCCTTCACATGAACGGTGTAATTACTGTACATATATACCCCTTCACTTGTACGGTGTAATTACTGTACATATATACCCCTTCACATGTACGGTGAAATTACTGTACATATATACGGGTATATATGTACAATAATTACACTGTACATATATACTCCTTCACATGTACAGTGGAATTACTGTACATATATCCCCCTTCACATGAACGTTGTAATACTGTACATATATACCCCTTCACATGTACAGTGTAATTACTGTATATACATGGTAGTCTGTGTACTAATATTTGCTGTCCTGATACATTTGCTCTCATTACAGATAGCGAAAAGGCTGAAGTTTAGCTAGATGTATGGTCTTACTTTCTTCCTTAAATGTTCAAACTACTGCAGCACTGCTGTGTTTTGTGAACAGTAAAATACTGTTACTTTCCTTTGTTTCAGTTATCATTGATGTTCCTACCAGATCCTGACAATGGAGTTCGACCTACAGCAGTACTAGAACTTCCACCTTCATCCATGACTTGTCCACAAGGCTTACGTAAGTTAGTTACCCATGATTTACGTTAGTTACCCATGATAACGCAAGAACTTCCACCATCATCAATGATTTGTCTCTGGGACTTATGTTACTAGGCTAGTCACCTATGACATAGGAATCTAATATCCTCTTGAAACTTGATAAATGCAAGTCTCATGGCTGAACACTGACAATGTTGACAGTACAGGAAAGTTCAAGGTCAAGAGAAGAGACGAGGGTGGTCACACCTTGCTTACCTTTCAATTTGATTCATAACATGTTTGTGTTAAGTTAACTAACCATTCTTTTTGTCTCAAAAATGAAAATTCACCAGGTTTACCATAAATTTTATCAAATTTAAGAATGTTTTTATATTTTGTCAGATATGTAATATGGTGTAGGAATCAACATTGTTTAATTTTTTGTATAAGATGCTGTACACATGACCAGGCCAGGAACAGGAGATGTCCATCCACGGGAAGATTTGAAGATCGTGAAAGAGAAGTTATTTGATCCTGCAGGTCAGTAAAATATTTAGCATTGGAAGTCCCTGTAAAGCTAAGCTTATCATAGTCAGTTGTTAATTATACCAGCTATGTATGTCTATTGCCTGATATCATCATTAAAGTGACATAATGCGAATTAATCAATTAGGCTCTTCTTGTTGCAGATGATGACAAGCCTAACATATTATGGTCTATGTACTTTAGTCAGACCTATTATGAAGATTTAAAAAGAGGGGAGAGCACTCCTGATAATATAATTGTTTTACCCGGACCTGGGCCAGAAATAGACTTAAATGATGTGGTGACTCAGGTAAGTGTTTCTCAAGGGTATCAACATAGGACCATTCTGTAATAAGATAATTTTATCCCACTCTATTCTGTTAAGAATATGAGTAACATTCATACCTGCCAACCCTGGATATACTGAAAGAGGGTGATTTTAATACCCTCTTTTAAAAATAAAAGAGGGTCATAGCGTGTGACGTCTTTTTCACAACAAATATAAGAAAAGTGTATATTAAATTAGAACTTTTAACCAACAAAATCATAGAACTGAAAAATAATGATGTCATATTTGGAAAAGCAACACATAAACAAGATATTAATGCTCTAAACAGTATTTTGCTGATTGCTAAGCACCACATTTATAAGCAAAAACTAAAAAATAGTAGACCTAATATTGCTTACTTTAAAAAAGACCTGGAAGACTACATTCGGATAGAACAGGTAATTTACAAAAAGAATATGGATTACAACAAGTTTGAAAATAAATGGTTCCAAATAATCTAACTTGATTACCTTATAGACATGCTATTATTAAGTATTTTGTAATGTGTGAATGGATGTATGAAAGTTATATGTTATGTGTATAAAATAAATTAAATGTCTTTTTTGCTATATAGGTATGTATTGGTACTCCAGTTGTACTAAACACAGCAGCATATATAATTGAACAAAAGTATATCTCTGCTCTTCAAGGCAGAATCTGAGTGTAACAAATATATGTTCAATTTGAAACTTTCTCTCGCATTCATGTTCCCCGTTGTAAAACTGTGTTGTCATTATATTAAGCAAAAAGGAAAATAAAAAAGTGTCTAATAAAAAAAAAAAAAAATAGAACTTTAATATTTTAATGATGTAAAAGGTACATTCTACATTCATTGAACTGTTTTTCCAGCAGATCTAGCTGGTCCTCATCCACAATACCAAATTCAAAGCTAAAAAAATAAAAAGATTTGTCAACAACACATAAAATAAATTCATAATAATATATATGATACTGTGTTTTCACAGGCATTAGTTTCTGTCAATAAAAATGGTCCTAACAATAAGATGTCACATTCTACTCATATAAAATACCATTTTGTTTCTGTCAATAACAATGGTCATGACAATAAGAAGTCGCACCCTACAGTTACTCATAAGTAGGGTTTTAATTCTTATTGTCAATACCATTATGTCAGACCTTTTTGTACTTTGATGGTGGTTATACGTATTATCTGTTTACAGACCCGTCAGATCTTTGTTGACATAATGCCAGGGGAGGAATTCTTGCCCCGACCCCCGAACCCAGAAGACATCATCTATGTGGACGAGAATGAGGCTACAGTTGGAGAAAATAAACAGTCAGAATTTGCTGGGGAAGAGAGCGAGACCAATAAGACTGGTGATCAGTCTGAGGGTGTCAAAGATACAGAGGAGGTTACAGCCATCCAATCAGATGAGTCAACACCAATTAAAACAGATTCTACAGTTGACCAATCAGATGAGTCAACACCAATTAAAACAGATTCTACAGTTGACCAATCAGATGAGTCATCAACAATTACAGCAGATTCCGCGGTTGACCAATCTAATGATGGGGAAAATAAACAAGATATCTCATCAGAAGTTAGTGAAATAGAAGGCTCAAAATGAAGAAAAAAAAAAGTGAAACAAAATCAGATGTAAGTGTTTCTAATTATTCCAAGTAAGTACAGGATGATATTCCCCAGGGTTGAATACTGAGCACAGATATATAGTTCTCACTGAACAACTGGACAGAATTTCATTATCATCTAAATGTGCTTCACTTATGAATGATTTATTTATCCTGTCTGACCAAAGAGTNTGTATTGACATTGGTTGTCTTTGGTAGGCTGGACTTCCTTTGTATCTAGTGTCTGTCAGAGACCCCCCCACCCTCAGTGTAAGTGTATTGACACCTCCCACACCCCGACCCCCACCCCCCCTCACCCTCAGTGTAAGTGTATTGACATTGGTTGTCTTTGGTAGGCTGGACTTCCTTTGTATCTAGTGTCTGTCAGAGACCCCCCCACCCTCAGTGTAAGTGTATTGACACCTCCCACACCCCGACCCCCACCCCCCCTCACCCTCAGTGTAAGTGTATTGACATTGGTTGTCTTTGGTAGGCTGGACTTCCTTTGTATCTAGTGTCTGTCAGAGACTACTGCTAAGATGTATTTCTAGTCCATCCCTTACATGCTTTCTCATATTTGTTGTAGCATTAATTTGTGGAACTTCATTAGAACAAGTTTATAAAATGTCACAAGATCATGTTATTGATATGTTTTATAGTTGAAGGATCATGAGACAATTCTCTGCCAGGGATAACAAGTATGACTTTGTTATAAACAGTATTTTGCAATAAATGTATTGTGCCTAAGTGTATTCACTGTGTTTAGTTTGAAAGCGAAGTGTGCAAGTCTAAGTGTGTTAACCGTGTTTTATTTTGAAAGTGTGGTGTACATGTGTCTGGCTAAGTGTGTTGTACTGGGATTTATTATGTTCCAAAAATATATAGCTAACAGGTATATTGTAGATAGCATTGTTCATGTTCAAGGATATTCAGTTTCTTTCTGAATAATCTTATATCTATATACCAAAAGTAAAGGCTACTTTAATTTTGTAACCAATAATGTTGACAATTTTATTTAACGTATTTTGATACATGTATAAGCATCCATACAGTAAAGTTAAGCTTTTTAAGGTTGATTTCTTTTCTGGATTATTAAAAAAATAATATATGCAATAATTGCATTTTGAACGTAAAAATGTCTCAGTGGCTTTTTAATTGACTCTGTATCTTCCATCCTAGTACTAATATTAATACCTGGCTGCAATATATAAAAAAAAATATCCCGTCATCAGAAAGCTACGTTATCGCAGCTGCTACCATCCCTGTCTTTAATGCTGCGGTCTGCAAATGAGAGGTTTGACTGTTGTAAACATAATGTTTGATATTTAATTAACTATTCAAGGGGATGTATTTTTTAATTATGATAACTTATTACGGTATTGAAATACTTGATTATTTTTGGTGAGCTAACACATTGCCCCCATGCCATACAAGTCTTTGGAGTGGTCTATATGAAGACATCTTGACCTGTATTAATGAAACAATTCTCATTCTCAAATATAAAAAAAAATACATTTCAGCAATGATTTGGAGCGGAATACTTTTTCACTGTCGAAGCTTTCACTTGTTTTTTATGATCGTAGCAAGTTAAAAGAATATTGATTTGAGCACAGAACTCGGGCTTTAGCAGGGTAATGGTTTTATGATACACATTCAGGCCTAGATTACTTACATTAAAGTTTGAAATGCTATAGGTTTATAACCTTTAGTAAGGGCTATAAGGTTTGATTTTCTGTGTAATTGTAGTAGAACCTGATTGTTTTCGAATTGAATCTTGTATTATTTTGAAAGCTTTATAGGTAACATTAAGTTTATACAAAAGAGGGACTGAAGTGTTTGTGTCTCTAAGAAGTATTGATAAGGCTTGAAACTTCTGAACGGTGTTTTGTAATCGCATGCTGATATCACCAATATTCATGGATTGATTTTCCCTCCTTAGCATTGTTGAACTTGGTTACATTATGTCAATAAATATGAAATGAAATCTATATTGTCTTCATTTTCCTTCTTTGAAACTACAAAACATGAATTCCCTTCCCTAAAGGTTGTGCCAACAAGAGTGATTAATTTAAGTTGAAATAACTTACGATTACTGAGCTTTTTCAAGTGTTAATGTCATTGAAATCCAGGGCCAAACAGAAAACAAAGTTTGAACGAAGTCTGGCATTCAATGCCATTGAAACAAGGTAATTTTCAGGACACGCATGTAATGATTTAAATTTGCTTTAAAACAAGTTTGATCAAGTTTTCGTAAGATGATAATGGATAACAATATGTCTTTAACCATTTCCTACATTTTCTAGTAGGAGGTGTAAGTACTATACATTTTACATTTTTTTCAAAAGACAAAATACCAGCTGCTGTTTTGGATTTTAGGAGTTTTGTTGTTGGCTATGCTAGTTGCTCAACCAAGCAGTTTCCAAACATCTTTTCATCATTCATAGAACCATTAAATCAGGGTTACATTCTCATTGTGATACTGCATACTCAGAAATGAATTTTATGGAATGTGAATTTTGAAGAATTCAAAATATCTTTCGATCAATCTCTTACATCAGAACTTTTGATCAATCTCATTCTTCACACTGCCATACCTCATACTAAACTGAAGGCAAAGGTTGATGTAATAAATGATTTTTAACTATCTTGGAACATATATTTTGTGAGAAAACAACAATAGAATACCGAAGAGTTAAAAAAAACACGAGTTTGAACTGAAAATCGCGAAATCTAGTACAAAATATTAACCAAAGCAAAAATTTACATGGATCCCATTGAAAATCTTTAAGGAGAATAAGACCAGGTGTTCCAGAAGGGAAAGTGTCATGTACGTCATGGAGGACACCTGTTTAGTCAGCCTAGGTTGAATCAAACTAATGTCACATCATCACATCGAGGGGTCAGTAAGTGACAACAACAACAAAACAAGAAGACACTAATGAGCATAGTAAAAAATATTGTCCTTCATATCACAACCAAAATATCCTATTTCCCTAGGAGATGATGATGGCCACTATTATACTTGTCCATAGCCACCATAAGTATGCATCACCGTCTGAAGTCGACATCCATCACATAGGCCATGGTATTCAGAGCAAGTTTTTGATACCTAAAAGGAAAGCAGGGTTGTTTCTATTAATAGATTGAAAGTTCACGATCGGAAAGTCAAATTTGTCCAGCTTACTGTCAAGCTGAGAGGTAACCGTCGCAGTTGGTCATGTTGTAAGTAAAGATAGCGAAAAACGCCTCTAGTAGAAGCGACTGTAGTTGCTTATACAATTAGTGCAACAACATTGTTATAAGGGCGAACTGACTGGCCGATTTGCTTCGAATAATAAATTATTGCTATAAAACCTGTTCTTAGGTTCACCACACATTTAACCATGTCGGTTGTCATCAATAAAGTAGAAGACACTTTCCCTTTCGGAACAGCTGGTCTTATTCTCCCTATATTTTCTCAAAAGTACCCCGTGTAAATCTTTCCTTTGTCATATTTGCCCTTGTTTTTTTTGTGTGTTTTTTTGCTTTTTATTGGCTAAAATCGGTGGCTACTCCAACTGCAGGTACTGTTCCACTCACTTAGGGTGATAAATATCACAGGTACTGTTCCACTCACTCAGGGTGATAAATATCACAGGTACTGTTCCACTCACTCAGGGTGATAAATATCACAAGTACTGTTCAACTCACTCAGGGTGATAAATATCACAGATACTGTTCCACTCACTCAGGGTGATAAATATCACAGATACTGTTCAACTCACTCAGGGTGATCAATATCACAGGTACTGTTCCACTCACTCAGGGTGATAAATATCACAGGTACTGTTCCACTCACTCAGGGTGATAAATATCACAGGTACTGTTCCACTCACTCAGGGTGATCAATATCACAGGTACTGTTCCACTCACCCAGGGTGATCAATATTACAGGTACTGTTCCACTCACTCAGGGTGATCAAAATCACAGGTACTGTTCCACTCTCTCAGGGTCGATCTAAACCCTTAAAACATGTAAAATTACTCTGAACACCCTATTTTAGGTCCAAATATAGCTGTAACAAATTATCAGGTCTCTGTGCTGATACTAAGAAAATAAGACATCATGTGACTCTGCAGTACAGGGAAACTGTATAAAAGAATATTATCACGTGCTTAATAGAAAGAGGAAATGTGTCCTAACATAAATGAAGTACATGTAGTATGAAAGTACCTTTTCAGGAGAGCCCGGTCTAGGGACGATTTTCCGTGTAAAGAGGGTTATCTTCGAAAGAGACTTGACAATTGAGTTAGAAAAAGGTTGCCAAGTGTTGGTACGTGCCTTAGACTCTATGAGGTAGTGCCGTTTGAGAAATCTATAAGAACCCCAAACACCGGTAACAAATTCTACTGGCAACATTGGTACTGCATGTATCAAAATCCTTCAAGAGATGGTGGCTTCATTGAAATCAGATGTACATACATTATAATCAGATGTACATACATTATAATCAGATGTACTTACATTATAATCAGATGTACATACATTAAAATCAGATGTACATACATTAAAAGAAGAACAAAGGGTGTACAGGGAGAGACAGACAAAAGTACTAGGGGAGGATTTGCACAGACTAAAGTCGATGGTCGACTACAAACAAATCACGAGGGGAATCACGACGACAAACAGGGAGAGACAGACACAGTAGCACAAATACCAGTGTTGCACCGTTTTGGTGTGTTAAACGACAGCAAAAATGAACCGGAAAAGGCGGGAAATCGTGAAAATACAGTACGACGCGATATAACACCTATTCAAAATAGTCCAACTACGTATATACGAGACATGGTGATAATAATGACATGTCTGATACAACAAGTATCCCGGTACATTTTCCGTCTTCCGTCTGTGAAAGTGTTGAAGAGCGATCGAGTAGGCTGGCGAAAAACTTTATTATAAGATTTAGAAAATAGAAGCGGAAAATAATCCGGTTCTATGTGTACGGGATTGATGGAAACACGGCATCAGAAGCTGATATAAGAGAGTTCTTACAGCAGTCTGGGACGACTGGTTCGACCGTTGTCAGTATAATGTCAGTTCTTACACCAGTCTTGGACGACTGGTTCGACCGTTGTCAGTATAAAGTCAGCCCTTACATCAGTCTGGGACGACTGGTTGGACCGTTGTCAGTATAAAGTCAGACCTTACATCAGTCTGGGCCGACTGGTTCGACCGTTGTCAGTATAAAGTCAGATCTTACATCAGTCTGGGACGACTGGTTCGACCGTAGTCAGTATAATGTCAGGCCTTACATCAGTCTGGGACGACTGGTTCGTCCGTTGTCAGTATAATGTCAGACCTTACATCAGTCTGGGACGGCTGGTTCGACCGTTGTCAGTATAATGTCAGACCTTACATCAGTCTGGGACGGCTGGTTCGACCGTTGTCAGTATAATGTCAGTTCTTACATCAGTCTGGGACGACTGGTTCGACCGTTGTCAGTATAATGTCAGTTATTCATAGAGAAATGAGACAAAAACGAGTAAGATCGATAAACGAGTCTAGGCCTAGAGATAGAGTAAATCGGTATAACGACTATAAACAGTCGGACAGCCTGGCGTTCAATAACATATGGATCATGTGAACTAGATCAGAAATTGATGTGGCAACTTTTTAATAACAAAAAAGATGAAATCAAGAAGCGGACAATCAGAATTGAAATACAATGATTCAACGTTCAGAGAACCTGAAGATATTATAGAAGTATGGTCAAACCATTTTGAAAATATTTTCAAAGAATCTTTTGATGATATGTTCGATGACGATTTCAAAAACTTCATTTTGAAAAAGATTGGTGAGATTGAAAGTGGTGTGGGCGGAGAAAAAAATGCATTTTAGAGAAAGTCTGTACTGAAGAAGTGAGGAATATTTGTTGTAAACTTAAATCCGGTAAAGCAGAAGGATCGGATACTATCGTTTATAAAAGTCTGAAGTGTAGTAATCGTAGGCTTTATGGTATGCTTGCTAAATTGTTAAATCGCATTGATGCTCACGAGTTTGTTCTCTCTAACTAAAAACGATGGCAAATCGTTACATTATATAAAAGTAATTATAAACCCACAGATGATCCGAATAGCTACAGAGGTGTAACCTTACTTCAGTTATTTTTAAAGTATTCGAAATGATTATTGCTTTTGGAACCGGTCCTATTTTGAGCTCGGACACTTTTCCAAATAAACAGCAAACAGCATATCAGAAAAAAACTTTGTAGCTTGTGTACAGCATCGAGTGCTTACAAGGGTGCAGTAAGTATTATCTGGAAAATAAGGAACATGTCACTGTAGCCTTTCTGGACAGTAACAAGGCTTTTGATACTGTTTGGCATGCTGTTTCTGGACAGTAACAAGGCTTTTGATACTGTTTGGCATGCTGTTTCTGGACAGTAACAAGGCTTTTGATACTGTTTGGCATGCTGTTTCTGGACAGTAACAAGGCTTTTGATACTGTTTGGCATGCTGTTTCTGGACAGTAACAAGGCTTTTGATACTGTTTGGCATGCTGTTTCTGGACAGTAACAAGGCTTTTGATACTGTTTGGCATGCTGTTTCTGGACAGTAACAAGGCTTTTGATACTGTTTGGCATGCTGTTTCTGGACAGTAACAAGGCTTTTGATACTGTTTGGCATGCTGTTTCTGGACAGTAACAAGGCTTTTGATACTGTTTGGCATGCTGTTTCTGGACAGTAACAAGGCTTTTGATACTGTTTTGCATGCTGTTTCTGGACAGATACAAGGCTTTTGATACTGCTTGGCATGCTGTTTCTGGACAGATACAAGGCTTTTGATACTGCTTGGCATGCTGTTTCTGGACAGATACAAGGCTTTTGATACTGCTTGGCATGCTGTTTCTGGACAGATACAAGGCTTTTGATACTGCTTGGCATGCTGTTTCTGGACAGATACAAGGCTTTTGATACTGCTTGGCATGCTGTTTCTGGACAGATACAAGGCTTTTGATACTGCTTGGCATGCTGTTTCTGGACAGATACAAGGCTTTTGATACTGCTTGGCATGCTGTTTCTGGACAGATACAAGGCTTTTGATACTGCTTGGCATGCTGTTTCTGGACAGATACAAGGCTTTTGATACTGCTTGGCATGCTGTTTCTGGACAGATACAAGGCTTTTGATACTGCTTGGCATGCTGTTTCTGGACAGATACAATGCTTTTGATACTGCTTGGCATGCTGTTTCTGGACAGATACAAGGCTTTTGATACTGCTTGGCATGCTGTTTCTGGACAGTAACGAGGCTTTTGACACTGTTTGGCATGCTGTTTCTGGACAGATACAAGGCTTTTGATACTGTTTGGCATGCTGGATTGTTGTACAAGTTGCATGAAATAGGACTTAAATCAAAGACATGAGTTATCTTAATGTATGATATGCAATAACCATAAATCGACGTGGGTTAATGTCCTAAGAGGTATCTTACAAGGAAGTGCATTGTCAGCAAAAATGCACTTGGGGGGGGGGGGGGGGGGGGGGGTAATTAATTTTCTACTGAATCAAAGAAAAGAGCGGTAAAGGTTGAACTGTAATAGGAATAACTGTTAATGTTCCTACTCAAGCTGACGATATCACATTGATTGCCACTAGAGTCAGCGATGTTAGATATATGCAAAAATATTGCAAGAAATGGAGATTTGTATTTTCTGCGACAAAGACAAAGATAATGAAATTTCATAATACCAAAAGAAAACCATTTACTAATACATTCTATCTCTATGATAACCCATTACCATATGTTGATGATATTACTCATGTTGGTGTTGCATTAAATTCGACATTAAATTCTTTCAATCGCAGCTCTAGAGCATGTTGTAAGATAACACGTGGTACTATGAGAATCATACGGAACGGTATACATCCAAGGGCTTTAAACCTAATCTCTTCATGTAAGTTAATCAAACATACGGTATATGCTTCGGCACTGTATGGTTGCGAACTTTGGTATTTGTCACTTATATTAGAACGGGTTCACAATTTTGTAATAAAATCTATACGGGGATTTGAAAGAGGAACTCGTACTGATATGCGATGCATATATACATAGTCTTATAGGATGGGAATCTATAGAAAGTATCATTGACGTCAAGAAATTACTATTTTTTGGAAGGCTATGTAGAATTGACAGGAATTCGTTATCATAAATAAGATCTTTTTGAATCGATTAATTGCAGCAGTTCTGTTGATGGATACAAATTGTTTGATTAAAATGCAGAGTTTCTGTCCAGATTTATAAAGAATAATTCAGAAGTGTAGTCTGTACAAATGTGTGGATTAATTTATAGATCATTATAATTTTCCTGATAAGAGAAACTGGAAAAACTATCAGTGAAAGTGTCTGTTTCAACCAAACAGGAAAATGATTTTAGGCAAGGAAACCATGACAGCTAGCTATATAGATATCGGAAAAGTAGCAGCTCGGTTTATTAAAAAATAGATCTTGCCATCTAAGGAATTATTTTTTTTTGGAAAAAGAGGATAAGAAAAAACCCGTCATTGGAAACAATTCAAAAGTTTTGGATATAATAATGTCAGAAATTCAATTTGAAAATGTCTTAAAAATGAACAGGAACACTGCCATGAAGGGATATGATGTATATATATGCCATCTTGATGTAATCTCTTATTGTTAAATTATATTGGGAAAGGGCTTTATATAAGTTAGAAAACTTGTGCCCAATTCCAATGTATATTTTGATGCAAATAAAATATGTTTACACACATTTTTCGAAGATCTTTCCCGTATAAAGGTAGTATATCCATGCACAAGATTTTTTTTTATAATTAATCCAGATTCCTTCTTAATCCATGTCCCCCGAAGATACCATGTTGGCTGTGGGATAAGTTAGAAAAAAAAACTCGCATTAGTACTGATATGTCGTTATGGTTCTCAACAACCTCGGTCCCTATGAGGGACAGTTTCTGATATTATATAGGTCACCGAGTGCTACAAGAAAATTAAATTCGATTCCGCCGGGGAACAAATCTAAATGCAGATAAAAGCATGGCTTAGGTAGATATTATTTTTAACTTTGTCAAATGTGTACAAACTCTCGGAAATATATGCCAACGGAACCAAGCGATATTTTTAATCATGCAACTCGCGAATCGGTAATCAGTCAAGCCGATCATCAACACCATTCGGCTACCATATTATCAAGTGACGAATGTAACATACTTTTTGTCAAAAACATCAAATATACGTAATCATAACATCTTGGACATTTTTTTTGTATAAAAATTTATTGTACTGTATTTTACTTTATTGTTGCAGTCAAAAAGCCTGAATTGTTGACCTGGCACCTTCCTTACAGTCCAAATTTTATACGAAATGTTTTGATAACGTATAGTGTGTTTTTTTGACAAAAAGTGTGTCATATTCGTCATTTGATAATAGGGAAACGTTAGCCGAATGGCAATTAAAAACGGCAAGTTTTTGAGCTTGACTGCTTACTGAGTTGTATCACGGAATTATAATAATTTAATTATCTAAGTCCGTCGTTGTATACATGTACTTCAAATATTATATTTCCGAGAGTTCATACACATTTATCAAAATTAAAATAATATAGATACCTAAGTCATGCTTTCAACAGCAGTTTCATGGTGTTCCCCGTCGAATTTAGATATGTTCCCCGGCGGCATCGTAAATCTTTTCCGTTTGTACCCGGTACGTAGGCCTATACGTAGTTGCTCGTCATTTCTGATACAGCCTATACACACACCGGAAGTTGTAAACATTAAGCGTGAATCACGTGGACTGTGACTGTAATAAGCCTTCCCTTTTACGTAGTCCACATGGTTGCGACCTTATTGTCTATTTTTGCAGCGTTTCATCGTTCAGAAGTAAAGATGTCCGGCCAGAAAGAAGTAACGTTTATAATGGTGAAACCCGATGGGGTCCAGCGGGGGCTCGTTGGCGAAATCATCAAGCGGTTCGAGAGCAGGGGTTTCCAGCTTGTCGGATGTAAAATGATGTCGGTATGTTGCAAGCTAATCTTTATTTAAAGGAGATGCCGGCCGGCATTTTGTTGTACCGGCAAAGCACATGGGACATACGTCACGCAGTAAGACACGTTGATACCTAGCATGAAGATGATGGAATGTACAACATTGTATACTTCTTTGAGTGTGACGTCATTGTCACTTGGTGACAGTGTTAATTAGTAAGAATTGTTTAATTGAGTTATGATTAACCAGGGACGTATGTGCAGCGTACTGAGTAGTACGGAAGGAGACTAAAAATACATAGTGAAAATTCTTGATTTAAGCATGAAACTTTGCTTGCCATTTATTTCAACTACTGATTCACATTATCACAGGAGTCTACAATTCTGTCAAATAAGTGTGTGGGGTGGGGTACAATGAAATCCTATGGGGATCTTTTCTTGGTACCCATGGCCACCATATTGTTAGATCTACATTTTCAAATTCTCCCCCCNCCCCCCCCCTCTTTAACCTGTTAACAGGTTGGCCAGAATGGCTCATGGGTAATAATCCTGCATTTGGGTAAAAGTTACCCATTTGAGTAACAATTTTATTACTGAAATGGGGAATAAAGTGAAATAAAAACACAAAGTTCTTTTAAAAAACTGGGAGCAAAAAGGGGCGTTATTCTTTCAACTAAATCCAATATATAACACAACAAAGTACATTTGTACACACAAATTTATTAATTCTGATGTCTAACTTTTGGTGAAAATGAGAAACCATATCTTTGATATTTTTCTCAAATTGACTTCAGAGTGTAGCTATATATAACTATATATATGGCCAATATGATCATTGAGTGCAAATGTGGCAGGGGCATGAGCATGATTTTTTTCTGTGTGCAGTTTATAGCTACTCTACAACACACTATAAGCAATGGAGGTGATACAATATTAATCTGTCATTTCCACAAAGATTTAGACAACTGAATTAACATGTTTTTTTGCGCACAATTGCATCTCCCCAGCTAGCACACAGATATCGGGCCGATATTGGGCCGATATCGGAGTCCATATCGGCCCAGTGTCGGTTTTAAGGGCGGGCCGACATCGGGCCAGCTTCCATTTGCAACACGTTTTGATGTCGGCCCGATGTCTATCCGACGTATATCCAACCTAAAAACCATATTACTCCCAGTATTTGGACAACCTATGTATGTTGGCCCGACGTTGTCCCGACATTGGCCCGATGTAAATCTGCAGTCCTCCATATCGGCCCAGTGTCGGTTCTAAGTACGGGCCGACATCTGACCAGCTTCCATTTGCAACAAGTTTGATGTCGGTCCACTATCGGCAAGTATATCGGCCCGATGTCTATCCGACGTCTTTCCAACATGAAAACCATGTTCTACCCAGTATCTAGACAGCATGTGTATGTTGGTCCGATGTTTTCCCGACATTGGCCCGATGTCAATCTGCAGTTTTTCAGTACCGATATATTAAACTTAATTATAACTACAGTTTTGAAGTTTGAAATCATCCGTAGTCTTAACAAGTTCGTAGCTATTAAACTAGTTTTTTTCATTTATTGCATATTGTTTCTATATATACATGCATACTTATAAATCAAAGAAAAAACAGCAATATATACAAAAAAACACCATGAAAAACATGAAAATATTAACATTTATTCATAATATATAACTAATCAAGCCGTTCTCAGGTGGTTATCGCTATGCCATCACTAATTCTGTTAAGAACTGTTTGACTTTCGTCACAGCATCTGAAATAAATAGAATTATTTGTCAGTGTTATAAAAAAATTCACATATAACTTATATACTATATATACATATACTACATATTCTATATTAGTATTCTTTGTGAGATCTAAAATAAACAAAATAAAGAAGGCATTGAAGTTTTTAGGTACACAATGTATTTATCTGATTGAGTGATACAGAATGGTTATGTGACATATTGTGTTGCAGTCATCCTTATTATTTATCCACAGCTTATTTATTGTCCAAACCATTAACGAAAACATTGCCATGCGAGTGCACGATAACCAGCAGTAAATTATATTAATTTCCCCATCACCAAGTGTGATCTCAATGGCAATAACTGTTTCGTTGTATGATTCTATCTGCGTAACATGCAACAAGAAACTTCCAATATATGATAAGCCTGTTACACATTATCATACCCGCAGAGATTAGGGCCTCACTGTACACATGTACAGTAGCCTCCTCAGGGCAGACTCCATTACATATGACTTAGTTATGCCTATTGGGTTACCAAACCAAAGTCAATATACCACTCCCTGTAAGAACACACCACTCTCGATATAAATATCAAATCATGTAAGAACTCAACATGCAGTTTTACAACATGAGGTGCAGAATATTAGTTTTAAAATGATGTAACTATATATAGGTACACACTTATTTTGTAAATTATAAACACTCCGTACACAATCAACTTGTAAACATTTTAGTATCACTGGCCAGATGCTCAGATTAGTTTAGATAAGACATGATCGTATGAATAAAACAGCTTACCCTCATCACCTTTCACTAGGCTTTGTCTGTCCATGAAATAATCCAAACACACTGTCCATATCTGTTATGCCTGCTGTCTTTTCTCTGTCAGTTTTGAAAATGCCGGTAACCCGTTACAAATCTGGCGCAATTTCCTGTTAGTCGGTCCGCAGTGAATACACACTTATGTTTGTATATATATATGTTTGTATATATATATACACAAAAAACGTGTATCTATTGAAACTTCGACATAAGTTTATAAGTTATCTTAGCATTGACACTTATTGAATTCAGTTTTATAAATACATTAGACAGATGCATAACGTTATGTCCATATAATTATTCTTTTTGATACAACATCGGAGTGATATCGGCCCGATGTATGGAAAATTTGTAAGGCCAGAAATCGAGTTATATAGTTTTGATGACATCGGTCCGCTATTGGGCCGATATCATTTTGTCATGTTTATGTTTTTTTTTTTATTTTGGCACTTAAACATTAAAAGCAGCCTAATCTTTCTTTTAAATAATAAATAAGTGTTAGAAATAAATATATTGAATAACAAATATATAAATAGTGATGACGGCCCGACGTCGGCCCAATAACGGCATATTTAGCCGATATTCCGCCCTTCAACCGACATCGGCCCGATATCAGCGTGCTGGCTAGGTCATTGCATCTTTCATTGGAATATGTTGAAAAAATGACGCCCCTTTTTGTTAATAATGTTTAAAAGAACTTATTGTATTTTCATTTCACTGTAATCCATTTCTGTTCCCCAAACGCAGGATTATTACTCATATGCTGTTGTAGCCAACCTGTTTAATTATTTTGATATTATTTCTTTTAAATTGGGATTTGGTTTTGATACCTGCCTATGGAGAAGAGAGGTTATATCTATACATAGTTGCCTCGTTTGTTTGTCCAACTTGTTTGCATCCAGTGGAAAATTCCACCTGAGGGGTTTCAAATTTGGCAAAACCTGAGGCATCATTGTTGAACCATTGTCACGATTCAAGTGAAATAGGGTATAAGATAGATTTTCACAACACCACTGTCCTACCCTGTCCTAATAGAATCTATCACTCCTGTGTGATGTAGACCGATATATCTCAACCAGAGGGTTGGGATATCTCTGTCTACATCACACAGGAGTGATTGTTTAATTTTCTCCCACATTTTCATACCGTAAAAAATACCTCTCACTGCGAAGTTGTTTTTTTGACCCAAATGCACCAAACTATCATCAATTAAATTCATCAACGATTCTTCCCTTTTCACCATTTTTTCCTACGGCAACACATTCGCCTATTTTGAACTATCGGAATGCTGAGCTTGCCATGTTTTGTATTATACATTTTTGTAAAAAGTGATGTAATCGGTTTTGCTCAAAGTGTACAGGGTCACAGGTCATGTTGAAAGAAGTGCATTGTCTGACGTAACGGCGCGTGTCAGCTGTCTTGATCGAAGTAAATCAAGGCAGGTTTTTCTCACATACTTCACAGGGTGATCCTGTTGTTGCTAGGGAAAAGATAACTCTATCTTACACGGGGTAGGGAAAGACAGCTGACACGCAATATGACGTCATAATAATGGTTGTCGACGTGACATTTTATTGTTTCCGTGATGTCATACAATTATTGTGAATGGGGAATCATTTGTCTCAACCCTAGGACTTTAGGATTTGCTTGAAGTATAAGATCGATGCTTATTTCGACTGGAATTTGTTTATTTGTATGTATGTGAGAGAAAAAAAATCTTACATGGGTTGAGATATCCCTGTCCATGGAACAGACCCATATAAGATTCTATTAATCTTTTCCCTACCAAAAACGGGAATGTACCTGTGAAGTGTGGGAGAAAACTCTATCTTACACACACGGAAATGAGAGAAAAAATAAAATTGTTAAGGCCAGAGGTAAAAAAATGTGGTCAGTTGGGGTACATGAAACATACATATATTACTTTTATTATTTTATTAATGACAGGATTCCTGTGATATTATTATTTAGTTTTCTCAATAAGTTTTGAAACAGGTAATTGACTTGAAAAGAATAGCCTGCTGAATGTTTACATTACATTATATACACTGTTGTTAACTGAACTAGACCTGTATATATATATTCTAAAAATAAGCCAGTTCAAAGTTGATATAAAGCAAGCTTTATTTTTCCTGCAACTGACTTTTTAATGAGAACACCACCAGATACTATACACCACAAGCACATGTATGCAAGTGCCTGACTCTTCTCTCAGGAAATATGTATGCCATTTATTACTGGCTATTTTCCATATTTCCATAACAACAGTGCTGTACAGAATTATCTCTGGTAGCCATAAAATCTGATCTGGAATTGGATGTCATGTCCCAGTATTATTTATGTTACAATTAACACTTGTCTAGCTTGTTACAATTAGCACTGGTCTAGCTTGTTACAATTAGCACTGATCTAGCTTGTTACAATTAGCACTGATCTAGCTTGTTACAATCAGCACTGATCTGCCGGGGCTCGTAGATCTAATGGTGGCCATTTGTATTTCACAATGGTATAATATTCCAACCTGTTCATTTTTCCACCCACTAATTATATAACTAGCCATGTAAAGTAATCTTTTATCATCAAAGCAATTAGAGAACTTCTTACACTAAACAGGTTGGGCACAACAGCGCATATGGGTAATAAACCTGTATTTGGGTAACAGTTTTATTGCTGAAATGGGGAATAAAGTGAAGTCAAAACACATACAGTTCTTTTAAATATTATGAACAAAAAAGGGCATTGTTAAAAAATACAATGAGGTACAATTATGCACAAAAATGTTAATTCAGTTGTCTAAATTTTTGTTAAATAGACAAATTGTATCGCATCCATTGCTTATAGTGTGTTGTAGAGGAGCTATAAATAACACACAGAAAAAAAATCATGCTCACCTGTCATATTTGCACTGAATGATCCCACTGACTACACACTAGTCAATGGAGAACAAAGTCATTGATATGGTTTATGCCGTCGTCCGGTGTCAATACTTTACTTTAAACAACTTCTTAATAACCAAAAGGCCTAAAGTGATTATATTTGGCCAGAAGCAAACTGGGATGAAGGGCTGCCAAGTTTGTTCAAATAAATGACCTTCACCCATTTTCAAGGTCACAGGAGTCAAATATGTTAAAAACTTTTAAACAACTTCTTCTGAATAACCAAAATGCACAGGGTGATGATTTTTGGCCAGAAGCATGCTGGGATAAAGGGCTACCAAGTTTGTTCAAATGAAACACCTTCACTTAATATTTAATGTTACAGGAGTCAATTGTTTAAAAAAATCACTTTAAACAACTTCTTCTGAATAACAAAAATGCCCAGGATGTTGATATTTGGTCAGTAGCAGACTAGGATGAAGAGCTACCAAGTTTGTTCAAATGAATGACCTTGAAATATATTCAAGGTCACAGGTGTCAAATATGTTAAAATCTTTAAACAATTTATTCTAAATAACCACAAGGCCTAGAATGTTGATATCTGGTCAGTAGCATGCTGGGATCAAGGGTTACTGGTTTGGTTTGGTTTAGTATTGTTTAACCTCCCATCAACAGCTATGGTCATTTATGGGCAGCCTCTCCTGTGTGCAAGATGTAGGCGTGTGTGTTTTGGGAGGCTGCGATATGTTTGTGTTTGTCTCCTTGTGATAGCGCGGAACTGATGCCGACTTTATAGTGCTACCTCACTGAAACATATCGCTGAAGACACCAAGCAGGACACCCCGGGTACCCGGTCACATTATACTGACAACGGGCAAACCAGTCCCACTTCTAAATTGCTGAGCGTTAAGCAGAAACTACCATTTTTAGACTCTGGTATATATGTCTCGTCAAGGGGACAGAATCCAAAGCCTTCCTCACAGGGACGAACACTTAACTAAAGGCCAAAAGTGAGGCATTGTCAAGGGAGACATTAGAAAGAAGAAAGTTGTTAAGAAAGAAGAGAAAAGATAAGATCCCAAACTTAGTCGCCTCTTACGATCATGCAATGGGGGCAGCATGTACATTTCTTACGCCCTACCTGCAGGGACTCGAGGGTTACCAAGTTGGTTAAAGTGAATGACCTTTACTTATATTCAAGGTATCAGGGGTCAAATTTGTTTATTTTTTGTGATAAACTGAACAAAACGATATGGGGGATATGTATAGTTTAGATCTGGTCTTTGTCCATCCAGTCTAGAGCTGTGTCTCCAAAACAAATAGTATATCTGGATGATAAGTTTACAACAATAAATCCTGTGTAAACCTCATTTTGTTGAATGATGCCCATTGAGGATGGGAGGAAGCCTCCTGATTTTGGGGACATCAAATTGAATGTCAAGGTCACAGTGGCTATAAATAAACTGAAATTTTGGAAAAAGTTGGGTTTCCTGATGCTATCAGTTGAACTTTACTTATAATTAAGATCTAAACCATTCATGGATGGATAATTATATTAATGCCCCTTGGGTAGCAGGACATCCCTATTGAATTTGTGGTCATTATGAAGTTAAAAGTGAAGGTTAAGTAGGTATAAATGGACTGAAATTTGACAAAATTATTGGTTTCAGGAACAGTTAATTTTGTTCCAAGCCTATATGAATGACGTACTTTGGGGAAAGGTTATACTTTAAGCCTATTAATTTTGGGCCACTATATATATGCCAAGATCGTCACAGTAGGTACAATTTACAATAACCTGAAATTTTGAACAAATTTGCATTTTCATAGATAAAAAATTCTGTAAGTTAATCTCAGTAGCAATATGAATTGATGACTTTCTGGTAAGCTGGTGTCTGTATTTAATTTTGTATTGTGTATTGTGTATTTTGTATTTTGTATTTTTGTATTCCTGAATGTGCACATCCATGCCTGTGGTTTGAGTACTTGTGGCTTTACTTCAGATGCAAATACTTTTTTGATATCTTGAATCAGCAAACTTGGATAAAGACCTTTGGTACATGGCATTTAATTTCCTGTCAACAAAATTCCAGTGACATCTGTAAAACTAGTTGACAATTAATAAGCTTAGCGTTAAATGTTCACCCCAGTGAGGAATGCAGTGGGTCCCGTCCCCAAGCCAGAACATTTAAAAAAATCCTTAAAAATGGAAGTTAATATTCCCTGCTAAATGTTCAGCATTTAGGGTATTGCAACAACTGGTTTAATCTTTGTCAGTATTATATGACTAGGCGGAATGCTTTGCTGGGTGTCTGTGTCTTGGCATTTCACAAAGTAAGCACTATAAAGTTGGCATAAGATCTGCACTAACTCTTACAAAATTACATTCAACAAAACAGAACCAAACCAAACTCGGCAACTCCCAATTGACACTTTGCTATCAGCGTTGGATCTTCACTTGCAAGTTTTACAAAACACACTGTAATGGCTGAAACACACCTGTAGGCTAACACACTGAAATGACTGAAACACACCTGTAGGCTAACACACTGTAATGGCTGAAACACACCTGTAGGCTGTGTAATGTACCTGTGCTATATCTACTGTAGGATATTGTTGCGTTAGTTGATCGTGAAAATAAATAAACTTTTAAAAGATGTATTTTTTAATATTTTGAACCAATATTTCTTTTTATCTTTTTAGCCATCCAAGGAGCATTTGGAGAAGCATTATGCAGACCTCAAGTCAAAATCCTTCTTCCCTGGACTTATCAAATACATGTCAAGTGGACCAGTTGTCGCCATGGTGAGTTTTTGGTTTGATATATATATATATATATATACCTAACTCCATTGTGAATTAGGATTTAACCTCCTAAGAGTAGGTCTAATTTTTAAAGCCTGTAGTTATGAGAACAGCGAAGAAAATTTCAGTGTTTTGTTTGCCCTGTGAATATGAATCATTAAAACCATTTCCGAGAAAGCCTGCAGACCAAACATGTATATATATTAACTATAAAATACTTGTCAGTGTTTGTAATTGAGTTTTTATTCAGGTTTAAACAGTATAAAATAAGCTCATATCAGTGCTTTAGTTGCCAGTTTTACTCTATATGAAGGTTGTTCAGGGTTTTTGCCAGGTGTTTATAGGGTCCGGTACACCCCATTCCTAATTGAAAAAATGACCCTGCATTTTCCCAATTTCAGTCTTTATTTTCCCAATTCGATTAAAAAGCATCTTTATACAAGTTTCAAGTTGTTATATGTGCAATGTTCAAAGTATTAACATACTTGATGTAGTATCCAAAATACATAAATAATGCAAAAATTTAAAGTGAAACAAAAACACTAAAAAGTGATGTGTTTATTTACTACTATACATCTTGTGTTTATTTACTACTCTGCATCTTGTGTTTATTTACTGCTATACATCTTGTTTATTTACTGCTATGCATCTTGTGTTTATTTACTGCTATACATCTTGCTGTAAGAAACTGCCAAAGGAAATTTTGCTAACCACATTGCAGGTTATATTTTTTCCAAACTTATGATGTTATCCCAGACCTGTACATGTGGGAACACTGTGATGTTGTTTCCCAATTTTTGCCAAATGTCGACGATACTTTCCCAATTCCTGCCCAGGGGCCCTTTCCCAAAATAGCTGACAAAACCCCTGTTACTGATAAAAGTATGCGACATTTACCAATGTAATTAGGTCTAGAGGAATTCATGGTGATAAATTAATGCTGTGAGGACTCTTGCATATACTGTATAAAGAGAAACGTTTTGAGTTCTACTGATTAATGAGTTGTATACTTAAAACATCGCTGGGTTCCATAGACATCATATTTCCGACAGTTTGTACACATTTCACAAAATTAAATTATAACTACATATATATACATACATAAGTCATGTTTAACGACAATTCCCTGGTGTTCCCCATCAAATTCTGGTATGTTCTTGGACTAAATTGTCTTTTCCGGTAGTACCCGTGGTGCTGGAGCAGGTTGTGTTTAAGTTAAAAAAGGAGCCCATTGGAAATAAGTCATAATGGCTTTATGGGTTATCAAAGGTTTGAAAGGCAAGCACATTCTTTTTTATTCTGAGCAAAATGTTTATGCAAAGATTAGCATTGCAAAAGTAAGTCAATTTTATAAGTAAAAATGGAAAATAAATACATATATAATTGTACATTTCTATACACCCGTCAAACCGTTTAAGATCAATAACTCACAAGTATTGCATATGTTCCGAGCATGTCGAGCGTATTGTGTACATCGGGTAGCTTTGTGAAAACAATTATATCAATACAGTGTTACTCTGTGCCAACAAACTTAATTATGTGCTTACTTCGGTTGTTTTATGAAATGTAATATCTTTATGTTAATGTAATGCTTTGTATGTGTGCCTTTTACGTGAATATTCAAAAAACATTATTACTACCTTGTATTAATTGTATTTCAGGGACACTAGGTAAAGGCCATGGTCATCATTAGTATTTATAGAAATGTGTCTACCAATTCAATGACATCGCTCTAGCAACATCTGTTCTGATTAAATGTAATCAAGGTGAAGCATAAGAAATTATTTTTCTAGTGGAATCATGAATGATGTAAAGAGCGATGACATTAACTTCAGTACGATCATATTAGTTTGTTTGTGATAAATATAAGAAGGAGATACTATATGGAGGGGACGCGGTGGCCAAGTCGTTAGGTGTCTGACATTCTGGTATCACTAGTTAGCCCTCCAACGTGGGGCAGTCAGATCACTAGGTAATGGCCGTCGGTAAGGTTTTTTTTCTTCAGGAACTCCGGTTTTTCTCCACCACCAAAACCTGGCATGGCATGTCCTTAAATGACCATAGCTGGTAATAGGACGTTAAACTAAAAATGTAATGTTGTTTTGACAGGCATGGCAAGGAAAGAGTGTCGTGAAGACTGGACGTGCCATGCTGGGCGCCACCAACCCCTTGGAATCCAATCCTGGCACCATTCGTGGCGACTTCTGTATAGACATTGGAAGGTATTTGTCCTTTGATCTCTTCATACATTTGCATCTTTTACTGAAATTTTACTTAACTTGTAAATATATGCACTTGTGTAAATATATGAGTCAAATAAAAATAGTACAGTGAAACATGTTTTACTTAATGCCAAGTCATCCAAGTCGTAACAATAGTATGATGACCATCATCAATGCATTAAGGTCGCGTTAACAGAAGCAGACCATGGAAGACAACTCATGAAATACAGAGAGATAATACATTAAATATAACTCATAAAAGATAATTCCAGACAAAATTGAAAAACTTTTAATGTATATACTTCATTTACTATGTCATTTATTACATCGCTGAAAACCAATATCCAGTTTATATTACAGTAATATTGACCAACCCTACTTTGTTGTATAATTGGTGTCTGATGGGCGGATCATTGTACATCTGGTTCTGGTGGGCGGTTCATTGTATGTCTGGTGTCTGGTGGGCGGTTCATTGTATGTCTGGTGGGCGGTTCATTGTATATCTGGTGTCTGGTGGGCGGTTCATTGTATATCTGTTGCCTGGTCACAGATTTATTGTATATCTGGTGTCTGGTGGGCGGTTCATTGTATATCTGTTGTCTGGTGAGTGTATCATTGTATATCTGGTGTCTGGTGGGCGGTTCATTGTATATCTGTTGCCTGGTCACAGATTTATTGTATATCTGGTGTCTGGTGGACAGTTCATTGTATGTCTGTTGCCTGGTGACAGATTTATTGTATATCTTTATTGTATATATGGTGTCTGGTGGGCGGTTCATTGGATATCTGTTGTCTGGTGAGTGTATCATTGTATATCTGGTGTCCGGTGGGCGGGTCATTGTATATCTGTTGTCTGGTGAGTGTTTCATTGTATATCTGGTGTCTGGTGGGCAGTTTATTGTATATCTGATGTCTGGTGGGCGGTTCATTGTATATCTGGTGTCTGGTGGGCGGTTTATTGTATATCTGGTGTCTGGTGAGCGGTTCTTTGTATGTCTGGTGGGCGGTTATTGTATATCTGGTTAGCGGTTCGTGTTATGTCTGATGTCTGGTGGGCGGTTCATTGTATATCTGGTGTCTGGTGGGCAGTTTATTGTATATCTGATGTCTGGTGGGCGGTTCGTTGTATGTCTGTTGCCTGGTGACAGATTTATTGTATATCTGGTGTCTGGTGGGCGGTTCATTGTATATCTGTTGGCTGGTGGGCGGTTCATTGTATATCTGTTGGCTGGTGGGCGGTTCATTGTATATCTGTTGGCTGGTGGGCGGTTCATTGTATATCTGTTGTCTGGTGGGCGGTTCATCGTATATCTGGTGTCTGGGGGGCGGTTCATTGTATATCTGTTGTCTGGTGGGCGGTTCATTGTATATCTGTTGCCTGATCACAGATTTATTGTATATCTGGTGTCTAGTGGACGGTTTGTTGTATGTCTGTTGGCTGGTGATAGATTTATTGTATATCTGGTGTCTGGTGGGTGGTTTGTTGTATGTCTGTTGCCTGGTGACAGATTTATTGTATATCTGGTGTCTAGTGGGTGGTTCATTGTATATCTGTTGTCTGGTGGGCAGTTCATTGTATATCTTGTTTCTGGTGGGCGGTTCGTTGTATGTCTGGTGGGCGGTTCATTGTATATCTGTTGCCTGGTGACAGATTTATTGTATATCTGGTGTCTGGTGGGCGGTTCATTGTATGTCTGTTGCCTGGTGACAGATTTATTGTATATCTGGTGTCTAGTGGGCGGTTCATTGTATATCTGTTGTCTGGTGGGCAGTTCATTGTATATCTTGTTTCTGGTGGGCGGTTTGTTGTATGTCTGGTGGGCGGTTCATTGTATATCTGTTGCCTGGTGACAGATTTATTGTATATCTGGTGTCTGGTGGGTGGTTCGTTGTATGTCTGTTGCCTGGTGACAGATTTATTGTATATCTGGTGTCTGGTGGGTGGTTCGTTGTATGTCTGTTGCCTGGTGACAGATCTATTGTATATCTGGTGTCTGGTGGGCGGTTCGTTGTATGTCTCTTGCCTGGTGACAGATTTATTGTATATCTGGTGTCTAGTGGGCGGTTCATTGTATATCTGTTGTCTGGTGGGCGGTTCATCGTATATCTGGTGTCTGGTGGGCGGTTCATTCTATATCTGTTGTCTGGTGGGCGGTTCATTGTATATCTGTTGCCAGGTCACAGATTTATTGTATATCTGGTGTCTAGTGGACGGTTTGTTGTATGTCTGTTGGCTGGTGATAGATTTATTGTATATCTGGTGTATGGTGGATGGTTCGTTGTATGTCTGTTGCCTGGTGACAGATCTATTGTATATCTGGTGTCTGGTGGACGGTTCGTTGTATGTCTCTTGCCTGGTGACAGATTTATAGTATATCTGGTGTCTGGTGGGTGGTTCATTGTATATCTGGTGTCTGGTGGGCTGGCTGTTCATTGTATATCTGTTGCCTGGTGACAGATTTATTGTATATCTGGTGTCTGGTGGGTGGTTCGTTGTATGTCTGTTGCCTGGTGACAGATTTATTGTATATCTGGTACTATTAAACAGAAAGAACAATTATGAAGAATCACCAGATTAAAATGAACTCCTTCACAATAGTGTAAGAGATGATTTAGGCAAAAATTGTCATTAACTGTTAATGTCTTGTCAAAAATTTATTTTTATTTTGTGGGTATTTGTGTATACTTTAATATATATATTTGTTTGTTAACAGGAACATATGTCATGGTAGTGATTCTGTTGAAAGTGGAAAGCATGAGGTTGAGCTCTGGTTTGGGGAAAAGACAGAAGACTACAGTCTATGTACAGAAAGCATGATTTATGAATGAACTGTACACAATAGAGACTAACTGTGGCCGCGATTCAGGATCAAGAAGGAACAGTGATCTGGAGGGTTGTACGATCTGTGATAAAATCATGTCGTTATATCATTTTGATAATGTTCTTGTATTTTGACCAACAAACATGACCATGAATATATGTAACACAAAAGTGTTGACTTATTTAACAATCATGTACAAGTTATATGCTGTAGAAAATCTGGCATAAATTAAAACAATAAAACACCAGCATGTCCATTTGTTACCTTTGTATATAGAGTGTTAACATTGTTGTTTGGTGTCAATTAAGATAGGAAGCTGTGAGATTTTTAGCCCACCATCATCTGATGGTGGGCTATTCAAATCACCCTGCGTCCGTGGTCCGTCGTCCGTCGTCCGTCCGTAAACAATTCTTTGTTATCGCTATTTCTCAAGAAGTACCAGAGGGATCTTTTTCAAATTTTATATGTAGGTTCCCCTTGGTCCTTAGCTGTGCAGGGCAACTTTTGAGACTGATCGGATAAACAACATGGCCGACAGGCAGCCATCTTGGATTTTGATATTGAAAGTTTGTTATCGCTATTTCTTGGGAAGTATCAGAGGGATCTTTCTCAAATTTTATATCTGGGTTCCCCTTGGTCCTGAGCTGTGCAGGGCAATTTTTAATACTGATTGGATAAACAACATGGCCCACAGTCAGCCATCTTGGATTTTGATATTGAAAGTTTGTTACCGCTATTTCTCCGAAAGAACTCGAGGGATCTTTCTTAAATTTTATATGTAGGTTCCCCTTGGTCCTTAGCTGTGCAGGGCAACTTTTGAGACTGATCGGATAAACAACATGGCCGACAGGCAGCCATCTTGGATTTTGATTTTGAAAGTTTGTTATCTCTATTTCTCAAGAAGTACCAGAGGGATCTTTCTCAAATTTTATATCTGGGTTCCCCTTGGTCCTAAGCTGTGCAGGGCAATTTTAGAGACTGATCGGATAAAAAACATGGCCGACAGGCAGCCATCTTGGATTTTGCTATTGAAAGTTTGTTATCGCTATTTCTCTGGAAGTACGGGAGGGATCTTTATCAAATTTTAAATGTAGGTTCCCCTTGATCCCTCGTTGTATATGGTATATTTTGAGACTGATCATAAAAATAAAATGGATTAAAAGAAGAACTAAACAGATCTTTCTCATATTGCAATGATCGATTCTATTTCTTTCACATTAAGTACTGTACTAGTAAATCTGTGAAATGACAAACTCACTTTGAATGTTGGCTTTCATACACATCAGTATTAAGTTTAGATCAAAAGTTACCTCTTGTTTATAATTACATGAAGGACCCAAACATTAAATAGCTCTGTTTATCTGTCCATACATCTACTATCAACAACAATTTCTACAGGGGGGAAAATTAGCTCAAATATGTTTTACTTTTGATGCAAAGATGAACCAGATAGAAACTAGCTTAAGGAGGCTCCACCCTTTCACAATTAGCCATCAGAATTCAATGAAAGTTTCACATGATGGTTATGTCACTATGTAGAGATGATTTTATGAAAATCTAAGCATTCCGATAAACTGGGGATTTATTTGTAAAAAATACCGAAAAATTGATTTTTTGTCAAATTCAACACTTTCACATTTTTTGAGCGTGTGGCATTGTTCAAAACTATTACAACAATAAAATAATGAAAAGAAACATTGCTTATCAACCCTACAAATATTTTATTTATCATAAAATATCTACAACATGTTACAAAAAGCGTTTTTTATTGAAACTATATGGATAAAAGTTACTAAATACAAGCCAAAATCAAACAGGACACATAGTTACATACAAAAAGAGTGAAAAATTGAACCAAATACACACAAAGTCTTTATAATTAATTTATTTTACATTTTACAATTATTTTGATCCTGATGAGAGTTGTCTACCTTGAAAAAAATCGGAACTTTTTGCAGAGGGATAGAATTTATACAATGACACTTATTTTATTTAATATACCAAAAACGACGGAAATAAATTAAATTACTATATTTATTTGTCAATTTACTGTTCTTTTATGGAACAAAATTACTCTCAATCATGTACACTTTGGACATCATTCCATAGCCTGCTTACGCATGGTATATTAACATGTCAGGTACACATGACATGTAACCATAGGCTATCGCATGGTATGCCGTTATTACGTGCACGCACATGCACTTGCATTTTATAGGGATCTTGATATTTTACAAACCACTATTTTCACAGAGTTATTGTAGACAGAGCGTAACTCGCTCGACAAAAAAAGTCGTAGCGACCAAGAGCTTTTGAACTACTGTTAGCACGTGATACGTACAGGTGAGGTCGGTAAACAAAACACATCAGTCTGCATTCCAGGCGCCTCATATACGACCTTCTTGAAGTCGTCTGATCGTATGTCAGTGTTTTCCCGTGAGTTAATTAATGTCTTTGTATCATAAGCTTTATTTCTGAAGTCCGTGTGATTACACATTTCCAAGTTAAGTCTAGATATCGGGTTGTTGACATATCACGTCACGCACGTGTACTTTTGTTTACCCGGTGCAGGGACAGTATATAGAGGGGATTGGCAACTCTGCCCCAGTCAAGATTCTATAGCACGTCGCTTTTGTGTTTGTTCACCGAACCGCGAAGTCATCGAGAGCCCCTCTCGATCAGCCTGCGCTTGCGCACTAGCGTTTAAATTAAGCACGCACCTGCTTTTGGTGTCATGTCACAATCTCGCCGAGATCGAAATGTTTTGATAACGGTTAGCCCTAATTGGGACTGTGTATTAGTAGGTCTTCTTTTTATTCCAGGGACAGGGCTATCGTTGCCACTATGTCTAGCCTTTCGGCTGTGTTGGTGGCTATTACAACAAATCACATTTCGTAAAGCACGTTCCAGTGAAAATAATGCTAATATTGACACTTTTTGACACAAAAACAGCACAAGTTATTTGTTATTTTTTGCCATAAAAATTAGTACTACATATCAAAAAATTATTCAACTTTCTATCGCTGTAAATTTCAAAAAGAAGTATTTTTTAAATGAGCTGATCCTCGAATGCAGGCGATACTTTTTTGTTGCGTTTAACATTTCCGGTTGTTTACGGTTTTTAACAACACGTGTCCTTCGTTATCAGACGAGTAATTTCATCTGTGACATCGCTATCGTTCCAAATAATGCAAATCAAATCAGGCCTACTTAACATAGAAATTACTCGGCTGTTTATTGATATTAATTGTTTTAAAAAATACAAACGATAGTTTATAAAATTAATCAAAACAGTGAGCAGTTACCAACTACTTTCGCCATGATTTACGTTCCAGTGAAAAATATTGCTGATATTTACACTTTTTGACACAAAAATAACATAAGTTAAATTATATTAATTGCAATTAAAATGGGTTGGGTCGTTATAAAAATTATTCAGCTTTCTATTGCTGATAATTAAAAAAAGATCGGTCAAATACTTTTGGAGTGAGGTGGTTCACATACATGTGGTGTTTTTTTTTATCCCGCATTTTTGTCTATCGACGCCCACCACAATACTCTGAACCACGCGTTACATCGCGTTTAAAAATAGAAAAATATACCCCAAAAACGAGACATCAATTACTATGATACCACAGATTTTATCAATTAAAAGTAATACAATCAGCTTATTACAATGGGATAAACAAAAGACGTAAGAACACTTATCGAGATTGGTTTGTTTTCACACCAACTTCTGCATCTAACGAAGCGGTATCGACGCCATCTTGCTTTGTCAAAATTGAGATAGGTGGCGCTCGCTATCTGCTCCGGAATCAGGGGGAGGTAAGTCTAGATTGACGTGTCATAAAATTGGTAAGGCAGAGAGGGAGTTGCTAATCCCCTTCACTATACGTCCCTGCCCGGTGTTACTATAATTTACACTACGGTAATGGAATGCCCGATACGCAATACGGAAATGACGACACGAAAATACGACAAGAAAAACATGTGTATTACGAAGGGTGGAAACTCCTTAATTATGATAAAACTGATGAAATTGGTCGGCATGTATCGTGTGCAGAGACAAAGGTAGAGTTTGAATGTAAGCAAAGTCTATATATGATCCATTAGCTTAGTAGCTATAGAGTCTGATTGTTCAATGTTTTTCAAACCATATCGTATCACATTTAAATTGATTTTAATGAAATGAAATATGTTGGAAATCAAAAGAAAAGGATTCTATCTTGAGGATGAATGTAACATGCACACACAGTTGACTGAATCTTTAAAATTTGGTAATAGATAATGTATGTCAACAAATTAGTTGAACTGCGTCATACAGTTGCTTCCCTTTTCTAGGACTTCTCGGTGTTGATATGAGTAACTAGAGGTACAGAGGGCCTGTATCTCTAATCTGGATTTGTATGCCCAGCAATGGTATATATGGCTTTAGGTTAAGAATCTCAACCATTTCAAAGTGTTGGCCCAGAAATTAAGTCACTATGGCCCCACAAGAGTAAAAACTAATTATAATTGTGTTCATATGGTTATGGGGTGGGGATCACAATTGTTTCAAAGTAATGGCCCAATAATTAAGTCCCTAGGGGTAGAACCAGTACCCAAGGTCAATTATTAAAAATGACTATTTATCTCTTTATGCTTATTTGATGGATGTATGGTTATGGAGTGGAGAACTCAACTGTTATAAAGTTAAGGCCCAAGGATTGAGACCATAGGGGTTGGCCCAGACCCAAGAGTCAATTATAATATCATGACTGTATTTATATGGTTATTGGGTACGGATCTAAACTGTTGGGGCACAACCTCCATGTATACAAAATTGAATCCCCTTTGGCTTAAGACACTGCAGGCCAAATTTATTTAAAATCCACATAACCGTTCAGGACTAGTACAGTTCAAAAGAAAAAGTTGATGGACGGACGACACTTTAGGTAGGTGACCTAAATATATTGGAAATTAAAATTGTCTCGAGTTACTGTGCAAACAAAGACAGGTTCTTTACAGGATGTTAATTTAATATTTGTTATTGCTATCATGGTATGACTTATGTAATGTTCAATGCTTAAAACGCATAACATTCTGGAACGTCTAATTATTATCCCAAAGGGCAAGTGAGCTTATGTAATAGTGCGTCGTCATCAACTTTTCACTTTAAACAACTTTTTCTCAGTAACCAAAAGGCGTAGGGTGATGATATTTGCATGTTTGGATGAAGGGCTACCAAGTTTGTTCAAATGAATGACCTTCATCCATTTTCAAGGTCACAGGGGTCAAATATGTTAAAACCTTTTAACTACTTCTTCTGAATAACCACGAGGCCTAGGGTGATGATATTTGGCCCATAACATGCTGGGATGAAGGGCTACCAAGTTTGTTCAATTGAATGACCTTGGCTTATATTCAACGCCACAGGGGTCAAGTATGTTTAAAACCCTAAACAACTCTTCTGAATAACCAAGATGCCTAGGGTGATATTTGGCCAGTAGCATGCTGGAATAAAGGGCTACCATGTTTGTTCAAATGAATTTGACCTATATTACTTTGTGGAGGAAGTCATGCAAGTCTTTCTTTTGTTGCCGAATTTTTCATTGATTTTGGGTTTCAAATAAGATATTGCTGACGCGTGGTGTTCTATTTTTGTTGTAACGATAATATGTTTAAGGTTTGTATGTCTGATCCGTTCATAAAACACTGTTTCTAGCATCCTATTGTTATCTGAATGATTACCTCATCATTATTATCAAATTGTACAACTTACCAGACGTTTAATTACATTCTCGGTCATCTAAACTCAAAATTGAATTATTGCGTTGAACACCTGTGGTTTTGGATATGTACACTTATACTGACCTTTGAGATAACTGTTATGATTCCTCATACATATTGTAACCGCTTGTATTATAAAGCGAAAAGCTTAAAAGTCTAATAAAAAACTTCCATGAACGATTTTTTTTTACAAATGTTTCAGTGCTATAGACATCCTCGATACTCAAGAGGTTACGCTCACTTTCGATCTTTGCACCCCTTGAATATGTCATTGTAAAATTGAAGGCTCGGTGTGTACCACTTTGTTGATAGACAAGAAGACTAATTCGATCCTTTGATGTACATCAAAAGAATCTCACGGTAGCGTAACGGTAAAACTTCTTGGCTAGGTATCGGCCTAGCGATTGGTCAGGTTTTTAGCTAAGGCGTTAGCCGCAAGCTATTGGTATTACTTCAGTAATGAGCTCAAGATATTCATAAATGTCATCACCACCTATGCCCCCTCTAGTGACAGCAGATGGTACTAAATTGAATCGTATGCCGGACCTACTGTCTTTATTATGCACTTCTTTGGACTCAAATTCACTTGAATGGCTTGTAAATATAATTCATTTCCTTGGTAGAATATGTGACCTTATTACAACGTCGTATTCTTCTTGAAAATGCACCCTGTTTATTTCAATCGGACTAGGTCATGCATGCTTCACGCAACTTCCTGTAAAATAATTCAGTTAATGAGCTCAGATATTCATAAACGAGACCTACGTCATTTACCAGTAATACTAAGCAAACAGCAAATAAAATCCATTACCACAGACTCAAGTTCAATCTTAAGTAATTAGATCTAATCGTATTCTTAGTTAGAACTGAGTATCCTTCTACAACTTCGTATTCTTATGAAAAATACACTGTATATTACTCTTGGAACTGTCGATAGATTAAGCGGTTACACGGAAATACTGTCCTCTGATTGGCTAAAATGTGTGCATGACTCTTGCATTTACGTCCCGGCCTACATTTATATATTGTGTGGTCAGAGCTGAAGCGGTTCTGTTCCAACTAACTGAGCAAAATCAAAAGTGCTAATCTGTAATAATATATAAGATTCACGCCTCATATGAGTATAATGTTATCAAAATATTTCATATTCGCTGAAATAACAAATTCTTACTAAAAAGTCTTAAAATAGAAACGACCGCCATGTTAGATCACGCGTAATGTTATTTCAATTATCCGTTTCCTTATATGGCCAAATATAGTAATACTACTGATGCCGTCATGTTTACTACAATTTACATATATGGTCATGACACCCATATTTAGATGTACGACCTATATGCTAGGCCAGGGACGTATATATACTGTCCCTGGCTAGTCCCTATCGGAAGACGGACGAAGTTTCCAACATGGCAGTCAAATCAGATTTCGATTGCACTTGCTACGTAAACTCGACAATTTCACGACAAATAAGCAGGGTATAACTTAAAATTATGTAGTCGATCAATAGAAAAAGTTCATGCTAAAACCTAACAGTGGATGCGGACCCTGTCAATTAATTCTAAAATCGCCCCGTGTGATTCACACCAGGCTTGCTCAACTAAAAGTAAATTTAGGCTTGGGATCGCCCGGCCGGGTATTAATATTAGTACTAGCCCCTGGCCTACTCTAGTTCCATATTTGTATTCTAACCTGAAACTTTTTTTCCTTCGCAGTATTACCATTTTGTTCCATTTTCATCTTAAGATAAAGAGGTGTCGCAAACGCCTGCTCGCTAACAACTCGGCCAGAAACGAAAAATATGCGCCGATAAGCCTACATGTTGGTGTGATTATTTCATTATGATCTTTTTCCTTATACACATAACAACAACAAATGAATACTTGATGAAGATAAATCTATTTCGACTTCGGNGGGGGTGGGTTCGGGAGGGGGGGTTACCCCCTCCTGAGTTTTTGGGGGTTCCGGGGGGTTTTCCCCCCCGATATTTTTTTTGAATCTGGAACCCATTCTGGTGCAGTTTGAGACATAACATACCTATCATTTTCATATTTGGCTTTTAGTATTTTTATCAAATGCGTAATAATTAGTTCCTTATGAACAAGGAACATTTTCGTTAAATAGTCAATAAAAGAAACAATATCAATGAGATAATGAATTCACTGAGGGCCCAGGATTATATGAGTTGTTAAAGTTTATCACATACAGTTCTACGATGTGATCCTTGTAAATGTTTTGTTGGTAACTATTCCCGGAACAAGAAACACAGACGTCTTGCTTTCCGTCCAGCGAATTCTGCTATTGCCCAGTTAATGTCTATGTCGTACTCTCTGTACGCGTGAAGGAGTGCCAGGGATGACATTCTCTCCTCATCCATCCTCGACCTTAGGTAGGTCTTCAGTCTTCTCATCAGACTAAACGATCTTTCAGCCGACGCTGATGCTACAGGCATGGACAAAAGCACCTCAATGCATCTGTATATGTTTGGGTAGAGTAGTGGCTCCTTAATCGACGCCAATGTGTCCGCCAATGTTGTTGGTTTGTCATCCACGTTCTCCCATCTTGCGATCCAGCGTTGTAGCTCTCTCTCAAACACTCTGTTGTCGGCAGCCTGCATGGATGTCGTCCCCGAACGACGCATACAGATCAGCTTGTTTCCGTTGTGTTAGTGCATGTAGCATAGACGGGATCAGATACTGAGCATTGAACCTAAGTCCATTCAACAGCAACCTGTCTGACAACTCCATGATGAGATGGTCGAGAAAGGGAATGTACAAATTCCTCTTCCAATACTCTGACGGAGACACGGCAGGCGCATTTTCCCTATGCCTCTGTCTTCCAGCAACAACCCTAGGCATGCTCGGTTGGACCTCATTCTTCCTCCCAATATCCACAGCTTTCTCGTAAATGCTATCCCATACGGCATCGTCAGCTCGCTCAGCTTTAAGAACATCTATCACCACTCTACATTCTTTCACAGCTTCCAACAGATCTATCGACTTATTCTGTAGCACTGCCGATAATGGGTTGATAGGACTCAAAACATGCTCTGCTGTTATCAGTGCAATCAGAAAATCAAATTGCTGGATAGAGCAAGCATAGCCCCTAGCCTTGGCATCACCGTCTTCTGCCAGGTCTAACAGAGCTTGTATGACAACGCCGTAACATTTTAGAAATGTGGAAAAGGCATCTACGCGGCTAAACCACCGAGTCTCGCACAGAGTTTTCAACTTCGTCTTTCTTTCCATAGCTGCTAGTGCTTCCTCGTCGTTTTGTAGACACTCGTCGAACTGCGATAGTCTCTTTGCTGAATAGTCGAAAGCGAATGCAATTGTTTGTACAGTATCCATTAAATTGCGAATCATTGGTTCCTTGCACGCATGGACGATAGAGAGGTTCAAAGAATGTGCTCTGCAGTGTGTATAAAGTGCTAATGGCACCCTTTGTCTGATTCGCGCTTTGACTCCTCGGTGAATGCCTGCCATGTTAGCAGCCCCGTCGTACCCCTGGCCCCTCATCTTGTCAATGTCAATCCCAAACTCCTCGAGCGATTCCGTGAAGGTTTCCGCAAGAGCTTCGCCTGTCGTTCGGGAAGCTTCCTTAAATCCGAGAAACTCTTCACAATCTTCGGCCTTTTCACGGTCAAAGTAGCGCACACATAGTGCTATTTGTTCTCTGGTGGTACAATCAGTAGCCTCATCAGCAACGAAGCCGAAACATCCCGCGGCATTACACGCTTGTACCAAAGACGTCCTGATCTGGTTTGCACATATGTCGATGAGTTCGTTTTGTATTAAGGGGGAGGTATATTTGGCCCTTATGTCTGCCGTTGCTAGATGTTCTGCTAGAACATGATCATATGTTGCCTTGAAATGTAGAATGGCTTTGAAATTGCCTTTGCTATCGTCTCCTCGACCACGCAAAGCGATGTTTTGTTTCCCACAAAAAACAATGGCCTCTAAAACTGACTTTAGGATGTTCCTGTTTCTCTCAACAGACTCATGATACTGAGAAGACAGCTGACTCATTATGTCCTTGCCCCCTTCCCCATTGATTCGTGTGAACTCCTCACCCGCTGTCACATTGGTGTGGTGTGGTGCATTATCTGCGGTATGTCTCGTTACGTATTTGCTGAGGTTACTCCAGTCCGATACGGGGCTGGATTTGCCGAAAGTTTTCTGCTTTGCGTCATCGCTCTGGCTCCCAAACACTGAACAGTACACACAGTAGATAGCATCTTTAGACACGGAATATCTCATCCAGCTGTATTTCTCGAGCCATTTCTCTTGAAACTTACGTTGTTTGCCGCAAATATCTCTGAAAATTAAAACCAACATGCTTAACCTTACAAGAGACATACCTCATTTTAGGTGGTTATCTTGTTGAATATGAATTGCCAATGTGAAAAAGAGAAACAGCAGTTTTTGTCCGGGGTAACGGTCATATTATATTTCTACTGGAAATACCCACTTAATATGTTCGATTATGTTGCATTGAATGATGCATCCGAGTTGGATGTTTTGTCATGTTATAATAAAGGAAATGCAAAATGGAAACTCTAAGGCACAGATAGGTACAGTCGGACACGGGACAGGTAAAGTCGGACACGGGACAGATAAAGTCAGACACGGGACAGGTAAAGTCGGACACGGGACAGGTAAAGCGGAACATGTAATCACAATATCAAAAGATTAATGTAACTCAGGCCGCATAATAAAGGCTATGTTAATAGCATGTCGTTTGTTGTTTATATGCGATAAAATTATCAAAAATATTTTCGACAGTACAAAATACTCACTGCATACATCGCAAATCATAACGTTCACAGTATTGTGTCGTCTAGCTGTATGTACATGCACACACCGATGTTTTACCGTTCAGAAAAAAACCAATTGTTTAAAGTGACAGTCACTACAATTACTATTTTCATAATATATAAATATAAACCAGTCCATTGTTTGCTAGTTTTAACAAGTGGTAGAAGTTCGGGGCTTTTCGTTAATTGAGGCCTCGATCTTGTCAGTTATGTATAGATATAATATTAATAAATAAAATAAAACATAAAAAACAGCCGGTCTTTTTAATTGTGATTTTTCATAAAAAAGAAATATTTTAGATATTTTGCTTGGGAATCCCTGACTAGAGCAGTAACCCATCAGATATTTGTATAATAAATCACTGGTACAAAATATTGATAAAAACAATGTTATCATATGTGTACTGTTCTTTTTTATTTCCGGAAATAGCCGAGGATATCCGATTGGGGATCGGGCTGCACATTTTACCCACAACTGATGACACGTGACTTTCATTTTTCTATTTTTAACTCGCGCTAATTATAACTCGGCGACAGAGGGCTTACACCTCTGGTCAACTGACTGTCCTTGTTGGACATGTTACATTGCGGGATCTAACTACAGATGTAAACTTAAAGTACCTTATTGGAAAGTTGAAATGTCTGGCCCTCTCCCATTTTAGCTCCAACAAATCAGTCATGGTTTTGGTATCAAATGTTAATTTGGACCCAAGGTCCGGGTAGGGTGGTGACAGTGCTGAGAGCTTAAAAGCGGGACTCACTGCACCCGGATCGCTGCTACTGCTACTAGCTTGGATCGTAACAGGAGAGGTCGGCATAGGGCTCTGTCCACTCTCTGGTTCATCTTGCTTTGTAGTCTCACGTCTTGGTACGAAAAACGAATCAATTTCCCTTGTTTTATACAACTCATTACGAATGCTTGTGTTGTTCTTTTTCGACGACATGTTTGATTCCATGTACACCGACAACATCCTGCGATAACGTTGAACCCAAACTTCGGTTTTCTTGAATCCGGAATTTTACATGAAAGCGAGGTAACTCTTGTAGACTAAAGCATTAATATCAGTCTTGTGCACGGTAGGAATCGAGGTCAAATTAAAAGAACCTGATATACGTAGACGATCATGCGCCCGTTATCTGAAAAAAAAGTATATTTGAAAAAATTACGTGGAAGCCCGTGCGTCCGTGCGTACGCCTGGTTACGTCCCCGAATGATTTCAGACATGTCAAGTACTACGGGAAGAAGACGAGTGATCTCCCTTACATTAAGCCTTAGGGTAGCAGTATACAGTAGAAATGGCCCGACTCTGATAAACAAGGCACATGTCGAGGAAATGTAAACACAGCGGATTTACCCTACACAACACATGTATATATGTATATATATTTGTAAACTGCATTACATTTACAGTAAAGTTGTAAAACTTGATTTTTTGCAATTTTGCGTCGTGTGCTGTTGTCAAAATTTCACCTCCTGTAAAGCTAGCTTTTCATGTGTACGCACCCTTTCGGATTTTGGCCAACATTTTATTCTCGAACCAAAAAATCTTCTTTCTTTTTTACAAATGTGAAGCTCACATAGACCACTTCATCATGCTTATACCAATTTTAGTACAGTTTTATTTTTATATTTTTTTTTACATATAATATATCATTATACAGGGGTTAGCCATTTAACAAAAATATCACCTAGACATGCGCACATTTTACTTTCATTTTGTGTAGGCCTAGATATCGTTCGCAACGCGGAAAAGACGAAAACGCAGGCGAATTTTGTCTTTATGTAAGACAGGTTGTTTAAGCAGCATTGACATTGAACAATATGCATACATTTCGGCAACGTTTACATACAACTGATTCATAAATAAGGATCTGGATCCCGATTTCGGTGATTTGTGGCCAAGCATGGCTCATGTTGTCAGCGGCTATGACAAAAAGGAAGGTGCTTCAACGGTATGTATAGCAGTGATTGCAAAAACAAACAAATGAATGGACTTTTTACACTAGTGAATAACAGTGTCTGGTCTGGTAACACGCTCGTTTCAAGAGTGTGGCTGAGAGTTCTACAATATAATCCGGTCTAACTGTGTTCGCCTATGCGAAGCCCTACCCTACGCATAGGTGGTGGGCACGTCTATCAAAAAAAAAATTGAATATATAAAACTAGATTTATATATTCAATTTTTTTTTGATAGACGTGCCCACCACCTATGCCCTACGTACACAAATGTGACACGGCGTATAGCTTCGTAAAATCGTAAAATTAAATTCACGATATCTCAATCATTTTTTTAACAAATCTACCTGAAGTCTGGTATAAAGGTGTATCATAGTCATATGACCGGCTGCCCTTTTGGGGTCTGATGTCATAGTCCGGCCATACGACGTAATCCTACGTCGTCCTTGTAGTCATAACTCCAACACCATTGCTGCCATTCCTTACATCTTTATTTCCATGTACAGCTTACTCAGGTTAATCCAAATGTTGATAATCTTTAACTCTCTCCTTTTTGACGCTCAAGGTTTCTCTCTCCTTTTTGACTCGCAAGGTCTCTCTCTACTCTCTCTGTCTCGTTCCTTATATACTTGCTACTTGTCCCTCACAGAAGACCTCCTGCTGAGGCTCCTTGCTGATCTCAGCCAGCAGGACATTTGGCCCATGCTGTGTTTCTTATTTTACTTTAACCTGATATTTTATCAAAACTATAAATGTTACAACTGATCTAAATACTTGTCCTGAAAGATGACATTCTCTGCTTTATACTGAAGTCTTGCACTTATAACACAAACATTGAACTTAAATGCATTATTGAATTATTTAGTATTTGAACACTTCAAATGACAGTAAAACATATACAGAATCAAAACTACTTGCTTGATTTGAATAATCAAAACAGTTCCATAAACTACACATAATGCTTAGTGTTATTATTTCTCTATTCTTGTATAAAAGAATGAAGCTACATAGAAATAGTATGTTGAATTTGTTAAACAATAACAAATCAAATCTACACTATATCGGCTGAGGTTCAGCTTATCATTTTAATGGTCCCAGTGGGGGTATCCCACTACTGACCATTTGCCCTTCAGCCAGAGGGAGCTGATCACACAGCATGACCCCCTATACAGCTCAGCTAGTACTGATTAGCCTACACTTGTGCAGCTAAAACTAATTATTACTTCTCAGATAAATTGAGATAATATGTCACACTATTTCTCTGTCAGTCATATATGCCCCTCTACCATTTAAATTTGTTCCACAAATTTGCATATGTTTATACAAGAGTTCCTATAACTATAAAACTAAATTATTTACAAAACATTGTAAGATATCAGTTACTCTATAACCTAGCTGATATTTGGTGAAGAAGAGAAGGGGAAAAAACCTTGTGGAAATCCCACTGATTCATTGATCAACTCTCTACACCCTTCTTTCCCACTCATCATTTCCTCTGGTTCTCACAATGTGACATATATACATTTCAAATAAACATACATGTATTTCATATTTCATTACAATAAAACAGCATAAAACATTCAATATTTCAAAATAATGTTGTCCTTTCAATTCAACTTTGTTTTGTTGACACTTATATGTTCATTGCCACACATGTACATCCCAAGAATGATGTTACATTGTCCATTTCCAGAAATTTTCTTCTGTGATGAAATACTTGGTAGTTAACCAATCCTGAAACACTGTCTCTGTTCCATTTTGATTTTACATTAGATATAACCAAAACAAAATACTTTTTCACAGTCGGTTAATTATACACATGTCATTAATGAAACTGTCCCTGTTTCTCAATGCATCATATATTGAGTATCAACAAATTGCACACAAGTTGTAGGTTCCATGCAACATTTTAAGCAAAATAGATTTTTAGCGATAGAACAATATTGTAGGATAAATCCTATGAAACTCAAAAATAGAGAGTATATGTTCATCTATCTATTGAATAAAATGATACAATACAGCTTTTCCTGGTAATTTTACCTAGCTGCCAGGCTTCCCCGTATAATGTTAAATATGTTCTAACTTTACCTTAGTATGAGATATATGACCTACCTCACTTAGTACTAAAACTTGGAAAGATTTTATTATATGTATAATGTTACTTCTTTCCTTCCTTTCATCTTCTGAGACTTATTCACCCATGAACATAACTGATGTGATTTACTCAAAACTTATTTGTTCTGTTTCTTGCTAACGTTAGCTATACATTAGAACTTTGAATTCCAACCATTCCTAGTACTAATCTTCCTATTGGTACTTTGGTTTATCTGATACATTCCGTATCATAAGACATACCTATCCCTGGTAATGTCCCTGAACAAATTTAGAGTAATACATATCAGAACAGTTATACAATACATTGTAACAATGTAATATTCAGAAGGATCTAATTATCGTTATCTTAACACAATAAATCTATAAATCTATTTTTGACAGTAAAAAAAACACCCCAACCTATTACCAAAGTTTCCAAATTAATATGTGCACAATAATTTCATACTTTTGTAACTGCCATCAATTTCAGATTTCAAGTGTGGTTAAACTCTAGAAATATCGGTATAAGAAAAGGATCTAAAGTCTATTAACATATACTGGAGCTATAAACCTGCCCTTACCTATCTATAGGCCTCCATGTGTCGATTACTTGTGAATCATAGTTGTAATTTCTAATCTACTATTGCTAACCTAGAGGAATGGCAATTTTTTTTCTTTACTTATAATCTACTTCCTACTTAGTTTCTTTTTCTTTGTACCTCTTAATGTCTTATGGATGTGAAACTCCCTAATAAGGTGTTGGGGTAGACATACCACCTTAACCCAGGTAGTTTCCCTTTTCTCTACCCATTTCACACGGTACCATTTGACTCCGTTACTGGGTTTACAGCACAAGATCCTATCCACAGTCAGCCAACTGCTGTCACCGTTTCCTGATTCTTGCTGATTATCTACTGTGCTCCCAGTACCCAGACTAGGTTCTTCAGTCAAATTAGGTTCATCTGGAGTCTCCACTCCAGTAGACTCCACATCTAAGTCATTGATGAATTCAGGATTTGCTTCCTGATTGTCATTCACATACTGTGGAGGAGGATTTGTGGGTCTCAAATCTGGACTGATATATCTCTTCAGCCGATTTGCATGGATAAGTGATTTTACCACTTTATTTGTTTGGCAATTTCTGATTCTGAACCTATGGTTGTCAAACGTGTTTGTGATATAGAATGGACCTACCCATTTTTGGCACAGTTTTGGTGACAAACCCACAGGGACCCTTTTGCAATGCAACCAAACCCTTTCACCTACTCTGAACTCTGGTTGTTTAGAGTTCTTGTCATGCTGGTGTTTGTATTTTGCCTGAGCTTCCTGTATATTCGTTTTAGCTAGTTCTCTGAAAGTCTCATGATTTTCCAGAATCTTTGCTAGATGGGACTCAGCTGTCTTACCTATTGATGCACTGGGTGTAAGGACAGTATCTATTGGCATACGACATTCTCTTCCAAATAAGAGAAAATAGGGCGAAAATTGCGTTGACTGTGTCGAAGGCACTGCCCTATAGCTTAACATGATACTAGGTAAAATGTCATGCCAATTTGTCTGTTTTGCATTACAAAATGCTCTGAGGCTAGTTGCTATACTGTCATTCATGCGTTCACATGTAGCATTGGTTTGAGGATGATACGAAGATGTTTGAATCTTTGTGATCTCAAAAATTTTGCACAGTTCTTTTACAAGATTAGAAACAAAATTTTGACCCCGATCTGTCAGAATAGATTCAGGTGCTCCATACCTACATATGAATTCATTGTACAAAACTCTAGCAATTGTTGCTGCCTCATAAGTTACCAATGGAAAAGCTTCACACCACTTAGAGAATGAGTCCACAATAAGCAGAATATACCTGTGGCCTTGGGTTGTTTTTGGGAGAGGGCCTAATCCATCCATATTGATGCGACTAAAGACATCCTCAACTGGGAGTGGTTTCAGCGGAGCTGAACTATGATGTGTGTCCCTCTTTGCTCTAGCACAAGCCTCACATGATTTGCAGTAGTATTGAATGTCTTGATACATTTTATACCAAAAGTATTTCAGTCGAATACTATGGTATATCCGTTCAATACCCTGGTGACCCGCGGTTAACGCATCATGATAGGACAGCAAAATTTCATTCTGAAGTGCTTTAGGAACAACTAATTGTTTAATGACTCTCTCACTCTTTAAACCTTTACCTCTTGGATAATAAAGGTGAAACAGTACACCATTATCCACCAAAAAGTTATTTGATTCCACTGCGATAGTGTGAGCTAACTTTTTGTCCTCAGGTAAAATCCTGTTCTCAAGATACTCTATCATAGGCTTCACATCTGAATCATCAACCTGAAAGTTTCTAATATTCTCGGAACTCATGGCTGCCACTGATTTTGAGAGACCTACAGAATTTCCATCTAAGTCCGACTCAACAATGGGTGCCCTTTCCTGAATAGCATTCCAACTTTTTGATTTTGCCATCATGGTACATGTTGGAATATTATCTGGCCAGTGAAATGTGTATTCCACCTCACTACTAATGTTCTTACATGACTCTATTGAAGCTACAGCTACTTCATGAATTTTTGTCATTTTGATCTTCGCTCTCTGAGGGATATTCTCGACGAGATAGACTATCAGCATTAGAATGCTGTTTACCTGCTTTGTGTTCTACAACAAAATTGTAGCCTTGTAGCAATAATGCCCATCTGGCTACACGACCTGCCTTTTGTTTACTATTTTGTATAGTTGTTATAGCCATGTGATCTGTGTATACTAAAAACTTTTTAGAAGCTAGATATACATGATAGTACCTAATACCTTCCACTAAGGCTAGACCTTCTAAGTCAGTTATACCCCAGTTCTTTTCTGCTTTGCGTAGTGCTCTACCTCCATATGCTATAACTCTTTCTCTTCCCTCCGAGTCTTTCTGCCCTAATACATACCCAATAGCCTTGGTCGATGCATCAGTATAGAGAATAAACTCTTTGTCAAAATCGGGATACACCAGTATAGGTGCTGATGTCAAGCTTGATTTAAGACTCTCAAAAGCTGACTGGCAGTCCTCGGACCAATTGAACTCTACCTCTGCTTTTAACAGCTCATTTAGAGGTGCTGCTATTTTTGCAAAACCCTTTACAAACCTACGGTAGAAATTACACAACCCTAAGAATGCTCTAACATCATGCTGAGATTTCAGAACAGGGTAGTCTGATACTGCCTTAATCTTTTCTGGATTGACACTAATGCCATTCGTTGAGAAAATATGGCCAAGGTATTTAACTTCAGATACTGCAAAGTTACATTTTGATGGCTTCAGGCGAAGGTTTGCCTCACGCAACCTTTCAAACATCTGGCTCAAGTGATCAAGATGTTCTTCAAAAGTTGACGAAAACACCAAGATATCATCAATGTATACTAAGGCAAACTTGTAACTTAGGTCTCTTAATACCTCTGTCATGACCATAGAAAATGCTGTTGGGGAGTTTGACAACCCAAATGGAAGTTTTGTAAACTGGTAGACACCTTCATGGGTCACAAATCCAGTTTTTGCCTTGGATTCTTCCGACATAGGAATTTGCCAGAAACCTGATCTTAAATCTAGACTTGAGTAAAACTTCGCTTTGGCTTGACCTATGGTATCTGTTATGTCCTCAAAGCGTGGAATGGGAAAGCTCAACGGTTTTGTCACCTGATTTACCTTTCTGTAATCAATAGCGAATCGGTATTCACCATTGGCCTTCTTCACTAACACTACAGGGCTTTGCCAAGGTGGATTAGCTTCTTCTATGATGTGGTTGTCTAACATCTCCCTAGTTTGTTTTTCTATTTCCCTTTTTACCCCTGGGGAAGTTCTATAAAACCTCTGTTTTATAGGTTTAGCTTCTCCCGTGTCTATTTCAGGAAAGTAGAGATTAGTGCTACCTAATTCGGACATATCTTTTGCAAAAACATCTCTGTTTTCTCCAAGAAACCTGAGAAGTTGGTTTTTATGTTCTGGTGTAAGGTCCGACTCTTTTACACTAATGCCTAGGTCTTTAGCTTTTTCGCTATTCACCCTGTCTGTGTTTTTAGATTTGGTGTTTTCACCTGACCTTTTCTCTATTATAGACATAACTTGACCAACAGACTTCTCATTTTCTTTTTCTAGATATACCCTACTAGGATGTTCTTTAGGAAAATCATTCAAGATGTTTTCTTTCCTAATCCCTCGTACTACGGCAATAGGCTATTTAGCTTTTAATTCTACAGCTGAATTGGTGGGGTTTAATATTTGATAAACAGTTGTATTATTTTCTACCTTAGAAATACATCTCGCACCCATGAGATTTAATTTTGAGGGGAGGTTTGACAAAGGTTCCAGAATATTCACTCCTGAACATTTCTTACCCGTGGTTACCTGAATGTTAGTTATAGATCTGGGAGCAATGTTGATATTACACAGAACCCGAGCTAAATTTGTCTTTTCACTGGGCTGGATGAATCCTACCACAGCTATCCCTCCTTCTAACTCCAAGCACTGTTTTCCACAATCTATTTTAGCATTATGACTTCTAAGAAAATCGGTACCTAGTATGAGAGGGAAGCTAAGGTTTTCAACAATCTGAAATTTCTGTACCATAGTTAGATGTCCTATCGCTATAGGTATAGTGACTTGGCCCTTAATGTCAATGTCACTGCCATCAGCAGTATGTAGCCAGTTAAGGTCAGATATTTCTACTGTAGCCTTACTTGCTAGCCCTGAAATTGACCACACACTAGCATCTATACATGATACACCCTGTGCCCCAGTATCTACTAATGCTGAACATACTTGACTCCCAACCCTAACAGTAACCAAATATTTGTCTAAAGTACAAGAATAAATATCTGTCTTCGTCCCTTCATTTTTAATTTGTTGCCTATCCCTAAGTTGGTTTTTCTTTGGGACAGGCACGCACCCCTATTTACTTTGTTTTTCCTTATATTGTTGCCTGACAGCCCTACAGATAGCCTTAATATGGCCTGATTTATTACATCCAAAACATTTTGCATTTTTGAACCTACAATCGTGCGCAAGATGTCGGTACTCACCACAATGCCTGCACGGTTCTCCTTTGCCACGTTCAAAGTTCCTCTGACCATCTGTCCTTTTCCGTCGGTCTCCAGTTTTCACAGAATTTAAGGTACTTGTCTCTTTCAGTTCTTTTTAATTCTTGTTGGAGTGCCACGACTTGGCTGGCTAAGTCCACTGTATTGTGGCCCTCCACTGACTCCCACATATAACCATATTTTATAATGTCCTGAAGAGACTGTGGCTCTTTCCCCAGAACGAAACGCTTCACCTCCTCATTCAATCCATTTAGGACAACGTCCTGGACTTCCTGTGGACCTCTGCCTAAATCGTTTCCTAGGGTTTGGACCTTCTCTATATATGTGCGGATTTCATCTTTGCCTTGCCGACTGTCCAGAAACTCCTTTACCCGTCTCGGCCTCAATATTGCACTTGGAACAAACCTGTCCCTAAACTCGATAATTAGAGTTTCGAAATTGTTTTGTACCTCCTCTGTTAGTGAGTAGTACCAGTTTTCCGCCTTGCCTGCTAGGTACAGGGAAAACTGTATCGCTTTGTCCTCCTCCTTCCATTTTTTTAGTTTAGATACTTTTTCAAATTTCGCCAGCCATATCTTGGCATTACCATCCCCTGAAAAGGGACATAATGTCACTGAAGTATCCTTGGCTGCCATTTCCGGAATCCTACAGAATTTTGCAGTTTAAGTTGTCATACTGCCCCGGGATTCTCCACCACTGTATGACCGGCTGCCCTTTTGGGGTCTGATGTCATAGTCCGGCCATACGACGTAATCCTACGTCGTCCTTGTAGTCATAACTCCAACACCATTGCTGCCATTCCTTACATCTTTATTTCCATGTACAGCTTACTCAGGTTAATCCAAATGTTGATAATCTTTAACTCTCTCCTTTTTGACGCTCAAGGTTTCTCTCTCCTTTTTGACTCGCAATGTCTCTCTCTACTCTCTCTGTCTCGTTCCTTATATACTTGCTACTTGTCCCTCACAGAAGACCTCCTGCTGAGGCTCCTTGCTGATCTCAGCCAGCAGGACATTTGGCCCATGCTGTGTTTCTTATTTTACTTTAACCTGATATTTTATCAAAACTATAAATGTTACAACTGATCTAAATACTTGTCCTGAAAGATGACATTCTCTGCTTTATACTGAAGTCTTGCACTTATAACACAAACATTGAACTTAAATGCATTATTGAATTATTTAGTATTTGAACACTTCAAATGACAGTAAAACATATACAGAATCAAAACTACTTGCTTGATTTGAATAATCAAAACAGTTCCATAAACTACACATAATGCTTAGTGTAATTATTTCTATATTCTTGTATAAAAGAATGAAGCTACATAGAAATAGTATGTTGAATTTGTTAAACAATAACAAATCAAATCTACACTATATTGGCTGAGGTTCAGCTTATCATTTTAATGGTCCCAGTGGGGGTATCCCACTACTGACCATTTGCCCTTCAGCCAGAGGGAGCTGATCACACAGCATGACCCCCTATACAGCTCAGCTAGTACTGATTAGCCTACACTTGTGCAGTTAAAACTAATTATTACTTCTCAGATAAATTGAGATAATATGTCACACTATTTCTCTGTCAGTCATAGTCATATGAATAACATACCTTCTGATGTCGCTTACATTATAGGTTAATATTCGAGATATTGTCTGAAGACGCTTTCCGATCTGTACTGAGTTTTCTATTCACACACGTATGCCACTCCGCCGATCGTAATAATAAATTAATCATAACTCGATCATGTTTTCAAATATCGAGCTGAAATTTGGAATATATATCAATAAAATTCTAACAAATAACATATTTTCTGATGTCGCTTACTTTAGCGGGTACGTGTAACGATATTATCTGGCGACGCTTCTACACTTTTCAAGCTAATACACACATGTGCCACGCCGCGATCGTAAAAATTCAACTCATCATAACTCGGTCAATTTTTCAAATATCAAATTGAAATTTGGTAAAGATTTGTATTACAGTCATATTAATAACATATCTTCTGATGTCGCTTACTTTATTCAGTATTTTTGAAGATTGTGTCTGGCGACGCTTGTTGTCACTTGAAAACGCTTGTTGTCGGTTGAAGACGCGTTTAAGTGAGACCCTCACAAGGTGCTCCCGACAAAATTTTCGAACTAGGCTCAGTTGCGAACACTTTCTTCCTGTTATGGTCATGGGATCCTAACCACATTCTTGACAGAATAATAACATTGAAATGCATAGAAATTCATTTAAATTCTTACATTTGTTAATATGAAATTATAAAAAAAAAAAATTGCCTGATTACTGACCAACACTATTTTTCTCTGGAATGTTGCATGAAAAACTTTGTTTTTGTTTTTGCCTAAACATTAACCCTTTATCAAGGAGGAATAAATGATCCAGAGGTAGTAAAATATTCATAAATTTGGAACAGGCCTACAGGACCTTAATTCCATCTATGAAGAGTATTTGGTTCTAGCATCTCTGTGCCTGAATAAGAAGATTGTTGAAAATTTAGTTAATTTTACATCTGTTGGGCTCAAAACCCATTGCAGATTAGATCCACATGTAACTCATAAATTTGGCTGGCATTTGACCATGGAACTTTCCTTCAAACTAGAAAATGTCTAACACATAAATGCCCCCCC